>NC_090933.1:300348191-300648191 GCF_040938575.1 Ambystoma mexicanum | reverse complement strand
AAATGCAGAAGGGCCATTGAGCTGGAACATGGACTGTAGGGGCAGCTGGGTGACTAGCATGTGATTAGGGTGCAAGTGTGGTGGTGAGGACAATCCCCATCTTCTCTACATGTCCACTATCCTGCACAGCAGGCACATATCATAGAAGCATTGCATTACTTGCACATGAGAAACATGTACACCTGACATGCTGTGGCAGTCAAGCACAACACATCACACAAGCAAAACACACATGTCGTCGACCAACAGGCAACAACACAACACTCACTGGATGGGGCATCACAGTCCGGCATCTCTTCCACTCCTTCAACCAATTCTGTTGGTATGAACTCCGCAACGAGTGCCTCGTGCGGGGTGAGGTCTTCCTATTCAGGTGGTGGCCCACCGCCAGTCACCAGAGTCATGTTGTAATTAGAGGCATGCTTTGCCTTAGTGCTGCGTTTGAGGTCATTCCAACGCTTTTTGCACTCTTGCGCTGTGCGCACCTCATGGCCGAATGCACTCACATCATCCACAACTTGCTTCCAGTGGGTATTACGATGGGCAGCCATAGTTTGACAATTCGGCCGCACCAGCATGTTACGGTTATGTTCCTGCACATAGTCCACAAGGAAGTCCAGTTCCTGCTTGCAGAAAGGCTTCTTCCTCGACGTGCTGGATGCCGTAGCTGTGTCTGGGGTCCCAGCCTCTACTGTAGTGCAACCTTCCTCCTCTTGGACGCTGGTCCTGACCCTGGCTGTCAAATGCCGCCCTGATCAGTATGGGCAGTGGCGCTGGTGGAATGAGCCGAGGGAGTGACAGGTGGAACATGGAGTGAACCCCTGACTTGCGTCAGTGGCTGCTGGGTGCCCTGGAATGGACCTTGCGCAGCAACATCTGCTGTGCTAGGGTCATTGACCGGGACAGTCCTGGTTGGTAGACTCACAACCGGGGTTGTATTGGCTGCATCTGCCCCTGCACTTGCCAAAACTCGGCTGGTCGGAGCAGCAGATGACATTGCTGCCCCAGGGAGACGTGCCTCGGTCAAGGCAGCCCTGCGTGCACCTACGGTGTGCCTCCTGACCACCTGGAATTCTTCCATGGACTCTTCAAGTGCCAACGCAGCCTGCGCTGGCAGACCCTGAGCCTGGGTGGTGGTGTCCACAGCTGCACCTGCAGCTACCACTACCCTTGGGCCCTTGGCAGTCGATGCAATGGACTGCTGGGTCACATGGGTGCCAGTGTCAGATGCAAGAACTGCATCTACTGGAGGCGCAAGGGGTGGTGGCATGACTGCACCAACACGTGGCACAACATCGTGCCGAGCTGGCGCACCCCTGCTCCTTCCCCCTCTGCAGCCACCCTGGACACCCTGGAGTCCCCCTACTCCCTGGTCACCCCGGCCACGTCCCTGACCACACCTGCGACATGGAGTACGCCCATCACCTTTCGTGGCCTCCAGCCATGGCACAGATGGAGTAGTGCCGGCATAGATGGAGTAGTGACAATGGGAGGTGTACACGACAATTGTCCTGGGCAATTGGGGTGAAGGGGGTGGGATACAAGATGTAACAGAAACCCTGCACCTGCAAGACTGTATGTGACCCTGGTGATAAAGTGGTGGGTTACGCAACGCTCACGCATTCCAAAACTGCAGTAAAACCGTGCACGCAACCCCCAGTAGCCCACGTGTGTGGAATTAACCTCCAGAAGTACGCGGTAGCACCCAGGGACACGAAAAACACATATGTGTGGGACACGCAGGCTACTATGACCTCGAAAATGGGTACGCGATACACAGGGGCACCCGCAGTGAGAAAAATAGCGTGCGTGACTCACTGTCAGTCTAGCGTGATAATGAAAAACACATGTAGCCGATACCCCTGCCAAATTAAGAGATATGTCCTTGATCCGCTGTGAAGTTGTGATGGCGCGCGAAACAACACGAAGTAGCAACACACACGTCGGTCTCCGCGAAAGGCACATACAGCGAACTGCTGGCCCCGCTCATCTTTAACCCGTGCTGAGGGAAACGCCTGCGTGCATCACATCACAGACGCACTTAGGCCCTTTCCTCGGATCACATGCATTCACACGCGGATGTGTATTTTTTTCACATGCTAATTCACTATACACCCGTCACGAGGGAAACGCCCATGCGCGTAACGTCACAGACACGCTTACACGCTAAGGGCCTTTCCTCGAATTACACGTTGACGTGCAGTTTTTTCACGTTCCAAATCACTCCGTATCAAGCTGGCCACACAACAACACACGGACGTCCACGCTCCTGCCCAGAAGGCCATTTTCCTGCCCCCAGAGCCCTGAGCCCGCTCCCACCTGCCATCTGCTGCTGCCTGCCTGCTGCCCATGTGCCCTGCTGTTTGGTGCCTGCACGTCAGCGATCTGCAGGGGTGCAGTTGCTGTGACCACCCCTGCTGGAACAGAAGACTCCGACTGCTATTCCATCGCTCCACATCCCAGCCCCAGGACCCAGTCACCCACCCACACCTGCCTCTGGGGTTGCCACGTCAGACACATCACCATCTGGCACCACTGGCATCCCCCAGCCAGAGAGGCAGAGGGCTACCAGCTTCAGTGCCAATCAAGTTGGTATCCTGGTGGAGCGGGTCCTGGGGCAGTATGATGCCCTCTTTGGAAGTTTGTGCGCCGACAATGAAGGACGGAAGAGGATCTGGATGGATGTTGTGGCTGCCATCAACGTGGAGGGGGTGGCAGTCCGTGACATTCAACACGTCCGGAAGCGCTGGGAGAACTTCAGGTCCAGGACCCTCAACAAGGCCCGGCGCCTCTTGAAGGCAGCGGATGCTGACGGGTGCCGGGTCTGCCTAACCAACAACCAGATAAGGGTCCTGGAACGTATACGCTCAGGGCTCCACCTCTTGGTCCTTGAGAGGCAGACCCATCTGGAGTCGAGCGGTAAGTGTACATGCGTTCTGATTGGACGCTGTGCATGTTGAGGTGTGGCAGGAGTGTGCAGGTTGCACATATGTCTTTGTAGGGCCATGTATGGATGTGAATGTACAGGGACGTGAGCCTGCCGCATGTGAGTCCTCTCATGTGTGAGACACATCGATGGTTATGTGTTGGTAAGTATGCTGGGCAAATGCAGGTGTGGGTGCACACATTTTTGAATTTCTGTGTATGTACTGTGGCATGGTTGTGGTGTCACACATGGATGCTGCTTCCACCTCTATGTACATTTGCATGTGTGTGTATTTGACAAGTGTGCAACTGTGATACACCATGGATGCATGTGACACTGACATGTAGGAGGCTGATTGGCAGATGTGCCATGGATGGCGATGTTATCACAGCGACAGGTGGTGGAGATGTACAGTTGCATGTATGTCTCGTGGCTTGTGTGCATGTGTTCTGCACTCCCCATGTTGCATGTGAAGTCAGGCTCACCTTCGGCTGCTCATGCTGTTGTTTGTGTATGGATGGTGCTGCCTGGTGCAACATTCCTGTTGATATGCTCATGTGTGTGAGGTGAAATGACATATGTTTTGGGGAGTGTGATGCCATGTCTGAAGTTTGACACTGCCAATCATGTACAACTGTCATGTGTGTATCAGACCATTGTACAGTGCGCTGATGCCTGTGTTCTATCTCTCCCTGTCTGCAGCGTTAACTTATGAAGAGGGCGGAGACGGTGCTGTGGAGCAAAGCGGCAGGGATCGCACCGCCAGCTGGAGACGCAAGGCCCAGCTCCCCTCCCATGTTGTCATCTCGTCAGGGAGTGAGGAGTCTGGTGCCACGTCCAAGGCCGCAGCTGCCGAGGGTACGTCCAAGAGGCGGAGGTCGGAGGTGGACTCCTCGGCAGCAGAAGGGGCAGCTGAGACCCCACAGGGTCTAAGGGAGGAAGATGGCACGGAGTCATCCAGGTTGGTGGGGGGTTCGGTTGAGGAGGAGGCTGTGGAAGGGACACGCACGGGGTCTGGAGGTGGGGATTCCACTGGTGCTAGTGGTGCAGTCCAGGGACAGGAGGCAGCACAGGCCGCCGCAGAGTTGCCGGTGTGCAATCCTGTCCCCGATCCTGTGACTGCATCATCCCGCACCAGCAGGGATGCCTATCTCCAGTTCCTAGGGAGGGGATGAGTGCACAACAACTGGCCGTCCTCTGCCTGCAGACGTGGCAATCCGGGACCGTGTTGAGCCTGTCCTGGCTGGGATGGCGTTGCGTCAATGGGGGCATGCAAGATGACCTGCAGTGTTTTCATGAAGACACTGCACGTCATCTCAGATGCCTCTTTGACCGCGTCGACCTTCTGGGATGGTTCACCAGTGCTGGATTCCTCCGTGTGCTGGACCTTCTTCCGACCCCGTCCTCACCTGAACCCCCTAGGCCCCAGTCATCCTCATTGCCATCTTCCGGCCCATGTATCACCTGGGTACCCTGTGGAGCTGCCTCTGACCCAGCAGCCAGGCTGGTGGAGGACACATCCCTGCCACAGTCAGGAGTCGGAGGTCCAGCAGGGGTGGCCACCACAACTGCACCCCAGCAGGAGGAGGATGTGCTGGCATTAAGAGGCAGGGCACAGGCACAACAGCAGCAGGCTCAAAGTGGGAGCGATGATGGCTCGGGGCCATCAACATCAGAGGGGCAGGCATCGGCCAGAGGGCAGGAGGACCCCAGAATGGGAGTGTCTTCCGTGTGGCAGCAGTTGGGCCAGCACATAGATTCGGAGCGGCGGCGGGTGGAAGAGGCACGGCTCACTATGGTCAGGGCGGAGAACTCCATGCGCAGGGCGCTGAGGCAGGCCAAGTGCCTTGAGGCAATTCGCAGGGATTTGAAGGTGGACATGGCTTTATCCCTGCAAAACCTCGAGGCCATGGAACAGGCCCGCCTCCAGGACATAGAACAGGATTTCGATGATGCCGTGGCCCGGGAAATCAACAAGTGAGCCGTAGGACTTACCCACCGCCATTGTATATAGTTAGTTAGTGTTAGGTTTCATTTATGTTTTTCTTTCATTTGGGGCGCTTGGACTATGCACCACTTTTTTGTAGATAGTTCTTTACTAGGTAGGGATTTTTCTAGGTTTCCTTTCAACTGTTGGGGTCATGGACCCTGAATTTGTACTTTGTAAATAGTTGAAGACTGCTTGTCTCATCATTTTTTTTTGTTTACCATGGAACAATGGATTTTTCAGATTTTTTTTCTTTGGATTTGGTTTGCTGGACAGACACTTTGGACCCATTTTCATTTGGATTTACTTTGATTCTGCTTTCATATATTTTTATTTATTTATTTGGAACATGCAGCATTTTGTTTATTATTTCCATTATTGTGTGATTTCATTTCATTCCCTTGCTTTTGTGTTTAATACATTTTTTTTCATACTTCAATCAGTGGTATTCTCTCATTGGTATGATGCATGTCACGATGTGGGTTCTCTCATTCACTTGCACACATTGTGTGTGTGTGACGGACATGTATTGATGTGCATACTTGACATTTGGGATGTATCATGTAATGGGGATTTCAATGTGGGTGGATGTAATACCTGGTTCGGTGTTTGGACTGGGGTGGGATTTGGGTGGCCATAAGGGCCATGATTGTGGATCGTGATGATGTGTTGGTGGGGGGAAATGAGTGGGGGCCTGCTGGCAGGAGCCCTCACTGCTGGGTGGGTGAGTGGGTGCAGGGGGACATGAGTCGGGGCCTGCTGGCAGGTGCCCATCACTGCTGCGTGGGTGGGGGGACATGAGTGGGGGCCTGCTGGCAGGTGCCCCTCACGGGTGGGTGAGTGGGTGGGGGGACTTGAGTGGGGGCATGCTGGCAGGTGCCCCTCACTGCTGGGTGGGTTAGTGGGTGCAGGGGGACATGAGTCGGGCCTGCTGGCAGGTGCCCGTCACTGCTGGGTGGGTAGTGGGTAGGGGGACTTGAGTGGGGGCCTGCTGGCAGGTGCCCCTCACTGCTGTGTGGGTTGGGGTGCAGGGGGACATGAGTTGTGGCCTGCTGGCAGGTGCCCGTCACTGCTGGGTGGGTGAATGGGTGGGGGGACATGAGTGGGGGCCTACTGGCAGGTGCCCCTCATTGCTGGGTGGGGTGGAGGGGGACATGAGTCGGGCCTGCTGGCAGGTGCCCGTCACTGCTGGGTGGGTGAGTGGGTGGGTGGGGGAACTTGAGTGGGGGCCTGCTGGCAGGTGCCCATCACTGCTGGGTGGGTGAGTGGGTGCAGGGGGACATGAGTGGGGGCCTGCTGGCAGGTGCCTGTCACTGCTGGGTTGGTGAGTGGGTGGGGGGACATGAGTGGGGGCCTGCTGGCAGGTGCCCCTCACTGCTGGGAGGGTAGGGGTGCACTGGGACATGAGTTGGTGCCTGCTGGCAGGTGCCCGTCACTGGTGGGTGGGTGAGTGGGTAGGGGGACATGAGTGGGGGCCTTCTGGCAGGTGCCCCTCACTGCTGGGTGGGTGGGGGTGCAGGGGGACATGAGTCAGGGCTCCCAAGTGTGCTCACAAGTGCATTGGACCATGTGGGCTGCCTGCAGGGCATGGTGAGGGTTGTAGGGTAGTCCCATGTGGTGTGGGCTGCCTGCAGGACATGGGGAGGGTTTAGGTTAATCCCTTGTGGTGTGGGCTGCCTGCAGGGCATGGGTAGGGTTGTAGGGTACCCTGTGGTGTGGGCTGCCTGCAGAGCATGGGGAGGGGGGAAACTGCACACCCGGGAGGGCCCACAATGCCAATTAACGTGTGGTACTTCCTGCGCACCCCGAATGCACGTACCCCGCTCCCACAGGGCCTATCGCGTGTGTGACTTCCCGCGCACCTCCCAAATACACGTATCCCGCTTGCACAGGTCCTATCGCGTGTGGTCCTTCCCGCGCAAACCCCAAATACATGTATCCCGCTCACACAGGGCCTATCGCGTGTGATACTTCCTGTGCAAACCCCAATTACACGTTCCCCGCTCTCACGAGGCCTATCACGTGTGTGACTTCACGCGCACCCCCAAATACACATTCCCCGCTCCCACAAGGCCTATCACGTGTGTGACTTCCCGCGCACCCCCCAAATACACAGGCACCCCATCCACCCAGGGAATGCCCCACAGGCAGCCCAAGCCACAGGGGGGTGCTTTTTGTACGTGATTTACTTAGCACAAGCGAGTATGTGTATTCTGGGGCGTGCATGGGGAGTTTTACATATGTTTTCGCTGGCACGAGCGGGGTACGTGTATTCCGGGGCGTGCGCAGGGAGTTTTACACGCGTTTTCATTGTTGGGGGCTGTATGCTGCTCCACTGGCCTTTGCGCCATGTACTGGATTTGTGCGCTGTTCATGGCTCAGGGGGCGGGGTTGGGGGCGTGACTGGCTCTGCTTCAGGGTCGCTGCGCCACTCTGCACCACTGCTGGTTATGGATGTTGAAATCCATGAATACACTGTATGCTGAAATGGGTTTTGGCGCACGGGGATGGAGCAGACTGCCGCACGCGCCAAATTTGCGCCAACCGCGTGTGCCACTTGTGCGCTGATTTCTATGAATTACCCACTAAATCTTTATTTGAACCGTCTAAGAAACAGCCACCACACATTTTTCCATTCACTCAGCAACGTGGTAATGCTATGGTATGACGATTGTATCAGAGAAGTATTGGTGGCAGGCGATTTTAATTATTCTTGCATTAGTACAAATCGACTATTTGAGCGGGCTATACAAAAAAGGACTCTAGAAGGTCAAGCAAAAACATAACTGACCTGATGAAATTGAAGGGCCTTTACGTGATGAGTGGGAATTTAAAAAAATTACATCTCTGTTTGTCCCGGTCGAGGGGCACATTTTCATCTATAATAGACTGTATTTTTATGTCAAAATTCCTTTACCAAATGTGCCTGTTTAAGTGCCCAGTCCTGCTGTTAGTAATCATATGATGCTTATTGTCAAACCCACATTTTGCCCATATTGTCAGTTACACATACACATTTCCAGTTGTTGTAAACAGCCAGACCATAAGATTATTTTAGACTCCATCGGTAATTGACAAAAATGTACCTTAACATTGGATAGTCACCTAAAAAATACTTTGAGAACTTTACAGACATGACCAAGTTCCCTGAAGCATCAATTTCTTGAGACATTTTGCAAAAGACAACTTTCGGCCTAATGCTTCTATTCTTCTCGCTAGCTCTCAGCATTTTGACAAAATGTCTTTTGGAAGAAAAAGAACGAAAGCGTAACAGATGCTTCCTATGTAAAAAACAATATTCCTATTCCATATCTTCTGAAAGACAACTAACACAAGACAACTAAAACAATCTTACAAGAACTGAATGAAATCCCACAGAATCTTGATGTGCCAGAGATGCTGCAGTTATGTTAAGTGCTTTGAGACCTGTAGGGTATTTTGTGGAGATTTGGGGTCTGACGGTATTTTATTACCGCCGAAAAATAACTTAGCAATAATCACTCCTTGTATTCAGATTTGGCCATGTGCAACAATAATACAGTGGACATGCATTATTTCAGCACCCAGACATGCATATTTGGTATGCGTGGTTGGTATGCGTGGTTGGTGGTATTTTGGTGAGCATAATTCCCTTGTTTTATTTGTGGCCCCAATGTCCAGAATCCCTTATATTTGCTTTGATTTTTCGTGTAATCACTAGAGAGACCTCAGACCTACATTTTAGGAATACCACATTTTCAGTGTTAGTGTTAGTGTGCCACCATGGGCGATCTCACTGACTTATTTACTGACAGGGAGCTAGCTATATGTGGTAATTTTGTGGTAATTTCCACTACCTTATATACGGTAGGGAACTATGTTCAGAGATTCCCTCTTCCCGTTGGCTCATGTACCTCCAACGAGCTATGCTACAAACAATCACTCTCAACTGTCCATACTGAATATGATCATGCACACATCTGTCTTAAAATGACAATTGCATTGTTTAAAAATCTCCCCTCATCATCAGCACTGTATTGGTAAATATAAAATACACCACCCGTCTGCTTTCAAATATTTTTCTGTATTATAAAAGTTGCATTTAAACACGATCTCAATCTTTACAGAAATAAATAAAATAGCACAGTAACAGCATTGTCTATGATACACTGAAAAAAAAATGGCGGAGAACAGAACACAATTTGCAACATTAACGTGTGATTAAGGCACCGGAATCTACTTTCCTACTCTGACAGAACATTCTCGTACACACTCAGCTCCCACACTTATGTAATTACCTTATCTGTTCAGTCAAGTTTTCTTTAGCTGTTCTCTTTCTGAATGTGGCTCCCTTGAAGATTAACCCCAGTGAAAAGGAGCGCCTTTCCTTCTCAAACCGGGGTCATTGCCTGGAATTCTCAGCTTTTGCAGATAGGAATGCTCCAACCAGGAATAAGGTCCTTCTCCCAGCTCTGCCAAATTTTGACTGCCCTTCTTTTTTTAGTAGTTTTTATAGTAATACTTTGTAACCAACTGATTTCCTGTTCTTTCGAGCTCTTTTGCTTCCTGTAATTATGTGGACAGGGGAGCAGAAAAAAAAAATGGATGTGCATTTAAAAGTTCACTTTCAGAATAGGCCTAATTCTGCAGTGGAGACACATTTTTATTAGTGGATTATGTTAACCTCAGTTTCATTAGTCAGGTTAGTTATAAGTAATGTTAGTTATTATTTTCAAATGTGTCTCTCGCACCATAGGCATTTCAGGTGAAAAATAGTGTGCATTTTTGAATGTGCACGTGTGCTTTTAACTGTAAAAATAGATTTGCATCTTATATGTTAAAATCGTTTTTGACTGAATAGCCTGTCTTTCCTTGTTAATCTGGTAACACATATAGCAATGCACCATAGGCATTTGGTGCTGGATCAAAAAAATTGCTACCTGTGCAGTAGTGCTGTACTCTGTGCTGGTTGCTACCTGTGCAGTAGTGCTGTACTCTGTGCTGTAACACGCCAAATATCCTTACATACCCTCCTTTTGTTTTTAGAATCTGGCTATGATCCAAGCCAATTCCTAAAAACAATTTGTTCTTTTTCTTCTTTTCACAATATAGCAATCCAACAAAATGAATATTCATGTGCATCAATGAAAAAGTTGCAATCAATACAGTATTCATCTGAGTTCATTAGTTTACAAAATGTTCTACATTTGCCTTCTCAGTGGAAGTGGCATTACTCTAAGTTTAGATTTTACAAGTCAATTAAAAACAATGAAATAAAACAACTAACCAAAACAAATAATTAATATAACAAATCAAAATAAATAATTAAAATAATAAATACGTGTAACTCCATATGTCAGCACTCTTGTCTGCCTCTGATATGTCCCGACCAGCGATGTTATTTGGTTCATTCGAGTACACTTTCATCTTGGCAATCTTAGATCCATAGGAGTCATCTTTTTTTAGCATTCTGGTTATCTTGTCTTCACCTCCACCTGGAGGCAGGCATCTTTTGGTCTTCATCCAGGGGACTCCAGGACTCCATCGTCTCCCGTGGCCTCTGATCCCGGAACCTCCGACCAAATAATGTCAATTTTCTAAATCAAATAGAAAATAAACAAATTAAGTACATAGCACAATACTAACTTCACCCTTTTGCCAAAAATAAAACATGCTTGGTAAAAATATTTCATTTTTTTTTCTGAAATTAAACACAAGTTAAAAGAAAACAAGCACATATAAACAGCATTCAATATTTAATACATGTTCTCTCTGCACACCAACCATGAGCTTCCATTATATATTTATTTATTTATTTATTTATTTATTTATTTTATATTATATATTTTTACATATACTACAGTGTTTATGTGCCATCATAACAATCAACTTTTTAACTCCTTTGTCACTGCCTCCTGATTGTACCCATTTATTTTCTCTTTTTGTGTTCAAGGGACTTTATCTGTTTCTACATGCTCAAGCTGCCTGATCTCATGTCTGGGATGGCATGGTTTGATTTGATTTACATGGACAAACTGCTCTATCGCTGTTTCACCTTCATTTTTCAAAATTTTATAAACTACAGGAGAGACCTTATCTATAATTCGAAATGGCCCCTGCCAGGCTGCTAGAAATTTAGAATTTTTCTGTTTACTTTTTCCAAAATGAAACTTGTACACCTGATCCCCTACACTGTATTCCTTTACTGATGTCTTTTTATCATAATAAGACTTTGCACTGTCAGCAGCTCTTTCCAGATTTCTCTGCACAAAAGCAAATGCATGTTGCAAATGCCTCCTCAGTTCATCAATATATTCATGAACTGTGGATGCACTCACAAGTGTCTGCTCCTGTGTTCTACATAGTAGGTGTTGTGGTAACACCATTTTCCTACCTGTTAAGACCTCATGGGGGCTAACACCTGTTGCTTTGGCAGGAGTCGACCTGATTGCCATCAAAACCAACGGTAAACGTAAATCCCAGCTGGAACCTGCTTCTGCCACAAATTTCTTTAAAATATCCACAACAGACCTATTGCTTCTTTCAGCTGTACCTGAAGACGCCGCCCGATATGCGATATGTAGTTTCCTTTTCACACCTAGTATTTGCCATACCTTACTCATTAGAGTACTTGTGAAATGACTTCCTCTGTCTGACTCAATTCTTTGTGGCAACCCAAACCTTGAGAACACATGGTTCACCAGCAATGTGGCTGCTGTTTGCGCACTACAATCTGGTGCAGGAATGCATTCAATCCACTTCGACATCAAACATACCACACTCAAAATATAACGGTGTCCCCTGCTCGACCTTTTTAAAGGACCTACATAGTCTATTTGCAAATCTGACCATGGGAGAGTTAGGCCTCTTTTCATCAATGGTGCTCTATGCATTGGTGAAGCAGGTTTAAATTGGGCGCATACTAGACATCCTCTAGTATATAATTCCACATCTTGGGACATATGTGGCCAGTAAGCATAATCTTTTAGTATTTCTAATGTTTTTTGTGAACCTCTATGGCCTGCGGTTATGGCATCATGTGCATGGTGTAGCATTAGTCCTCTGAATGAAAGGGGTACTACCCACTGTATTTGTCCTGTTATGGACTCTCTAATCATGAGTCCATCCTGTAATCTAATTCGTGTTTTGTTCTTTAATAGCACCCTCAACTCTTCTTTTCCCATACAATCATTTTCTGTTAAAGGATTTTGTTCGGGATCTATCAAATGATTATAATAGATTCCCAAAAGTTGATCATTCTTTTGTGCCTCAATCAAATCTTGGTCTGGCGTGTCATGACTCCACTGCACCACCGGTTGATCTACCTCCTTTGGTGCTTTAGAACGTGTGACTGCATCAATTTGTATTTCACCCATTAAATAATCAATAGGTAGCAATTCTCCCATCACAGCCCCAATCTTAGCCAGGTGGTCTGCCTTATCATTTCCCTCCTTATCCTCTCCTGGTGTTTTTAAATGCCCACGAATTTTTCTCCAGTATATTGTCAACTCATTCTCTGACACCAATTTGTCTATGGCTTGTATAATTTTTCCATGCTTAAGTGGCTTTTTGTTATATGTAACCATGCCTCTTGCTTTCCAACCAGGCAAATACTCCACAAAGCTATTCCGTGCATAGTCAGAATCAGTCACCAGGACAATTTCACTGAACTTTTTATCAACTGCAGTAGCAATTGCTTTATAAATGGCTGCCAATTCCGCCACCTGACTGCTCCTATCTCCAATCCTCATCCCTATACTGGGGACACCTTCACATTTCAACCAGACATTTTCTATTCCTGCCACTAACTGTTTATTACTGTCATTTTCAATGTGAAAACCACAACCATCCACATATACAGTTGGCAAATCCTTGCATGTTTTTTCATCAAAGCTTTGTGTGGTGATTGTTCAAATTCCTGCAAACTAGTTTCTACTTCCATTTCATTTGGTATTTGTTCAGCTGCACAGTCATGTAAGTCAGCTAACCCTTGAGCAATTGGGTTCTTTTTATTTTGTCCATAGCTCACTTCTACGGGAAAACCTTGTAATGCTAGCGTCCATGAAGTGATTCTGGATTGCGCTAGATTACCTGATCTAATTCTTTTACTCTCTAAAAATTGCAAAGGTTGATGATTTGTTTCAATAATTACCTTTTCTCCCTGAACAATGGGGCGGAAATGTTGTAGCGCCCACACAGTGGTTAATAGGGCCTTTTTACATTCATTAAATTTCATTTCAACTTGGGAAAATGCCTTACTTGCATATGCAATGGTTTTGTGATTCAAATCGTGTTTTTGTGATAACACTGCTGACATACAATGTTCAGAAAAACCTATTTCTATAAAGAAATCCCTGTCCTTTATGGGGTATGCTAAACATGGTGCCTTTACAAGACATTCCTTTAATTTAGCCACTGCATCAGACTGCCCTTTTTCCCATTTCCAGGGAGTATTCAGTTTAAGCAGTTTAGTCAATGGTTGAGTGATTTCTGCATAATTTTCAATGAACTTTCTGTTATAGCCTGTCATCCCTAATAAACTTTTTACTCCTTTCACATTTTTAGGATCTTTTAATCTTTGTATGGCCTCTATTTTCTTCTTTTGTGGATTTAGCCCATGTTCAGTCACTTCATGCCCTAGAAAGTTCACTTTTTTCTTGCACCATTGTGCTTTTTGCAAAGATACTTTGGCGCCTGCTTTCTGCAATTGGCCAAGTACATGTCTTATTTCATCAAAATGGCTTTTCAGGCTTTCATTTTTTATCAGGACATCGTCCACATAAACTATTGTTCCTCTTTCCGCTGCATCCGGCATGGCCTTTCTCAAAAATATGCCAAATTCACTCCCACTATTGATGTACCCGAACGGAGCTCTAAGCCAGGCATATTGAGTCCTGTCAAATGTAAAAGAAAATAAATGTTGTATCTCCTCTGCCAATGGCACGCACCAATATCCAGAGGTGAGATCTAATGTGGTAAATACATTTGAACCATGTACCTGAGCTAGGCCCTGATCAATGAATGGCAGTGGCCATCTAGATATTGGTACTCTTTTATTTAACTCTCTCAAGTCTGCACACAGCCGCCATTGACCATTTGGCTTTAACACACCTAAAATAGGTGTATTGGATGTGCTATGAATGGGCCTGATGATTCCCCGCGATTCCAAATTTTTAATAATCTCTGCCAATGATTCTAAACATGCCAGCGGTAGTCTATACTGGCGTACAAACACTGGATTTCTGCTACACCCTTCTGGTAGTGTGGCCACATGTAAATCAGTTAAACCACAATCATAAGCATCTTTTGCAAATACATCCTTAAACTCCATAAATATCTCCCTCAGATTGTCCCTCTCTTCATTGCTTTCACATGCATCCGCTAAGGAGATCTGCTCTTCTACCATTTTGGAAAATTCTGGAAAATCTTCTGGTAAGGGAATCTCGGCGCTTTCCTCTAACTGTGTGGCTGTGTCTTTTTGTAAAGCTGCCACTTTTAAATATTTTGGCATATCAGCTTCCATTTCAATGGGCTGATTTTCTGTTTCATTTTCATTTAAATTAAATATTATGCAATCCTCTTGATGGCAGCACACTGTCTCATTTGAATCATAAGGATACACAGAATGAATTTTAAATATTCCTTTGGGCTGAGAGTCCAGGTGTTCTGGCAACTCGCCCTTGGCATCTACATATTTTTCAGGAATATTCCCAATCACCATGTTATTTAAATCTGCCGTATAATGTGATTTTTGTATGGCCATTCCTAATGGGGAGTTTTCCTCTAAATGAATATCCTGACAACCTTTATTATTTACCATGATTTTTACAGATCCTTCACCAATGTCTACCAATGGAATGTATTCATAATACAGGCCTTGCTGTTTTATGGATTCATTCAGGCATACAAATGCATCAGAGCCTTTCATCTGCTGTCCATTTTTGCATTTCAGTGTTATTGCAAACTGTTTTGTAAATGCAGGAATAATAGTATCTTTCCTCATTTGTAATTCGATTGCATAAGGAACCAGTTGTGCACAATGATAAGCCCTTCTTTTGTCTTCAAATTCAGGTGCCGGACCACCTAGGCGTGACCATATTTTTTGATTAAGGAAATCTAACACCATACACATTCTGTGCATGATGTCATTTCGCATGTAAAATTCATTTTGTGCTCCACTCACTATCCATACATTATGGTAAATTGTTTTCTGCCCAATGCTAATTTTAAGCATGCATCTGCCTGCAATTCGGTTTTCAAAGTCTGGACTGTCCAACCCAGAAACATATTGGTTTTTAATCCTAAATTTCGGGATTTCTTCCCTCTCCATTATTTTTTGCAACAATTTCTCATTAATGAAGCTCCTTTCATGTCCAAGCGCTAAAGTGGCTTTTATTGTTTTAAAATAGTCATTTATACCAACATGAACCAATGGTTGCTCATCTTCCATGTGTATTTCTGCCAGAGTGGTAATGTGTTTTTCTGAATCTGTTTTAGGAACAATATTCTGTTTGCACGTTTTCTCTTTTAAATAAAAACATAATGTGTGCTCATCTATGGCAGTCTGCCAATCTTTCCTTGGGTCCAAGTATATTTGTACAGGTAGTTTTTCATTGTCGCTCTGCATTTTGTCTTGACACATTATTATGACAGTGACACTAGGTATGCAGCTATTCTGGAGATATACCTCCACAGCATCATTTGTTTTGGCAACGGTGTGACATTCATTTATATTGCTATTTTGTGATTTTAGTTTCTTAGGCCTCAATGGTTTTTTGGTTAAGGACCACAGCACTCCATTCACCCAATCTATGAGAGGAGACAATCTTTTCAGGCAATCTGTCCCCATCAGAAATGGAATTTCACAAATAGATGTGATCAATACCTCTTGTTTCATTCTGTGCTTTCCTATTTTTATGTCAACCTCAGTTACACCTATGATGGGCACCTCCTCCCCATTAAAGTTATGCACTGGGCCTTGATTTTCCTTCACTGTGATCTGACTCTGTGGAGGTCTCCCTTCATTGATACTCTTTACCAGCTCCTTGGACATAATTGTGGCCTGTGCGCCAGTGTCAATCATAGCAAAGGTGTGGCATTTTTCTTCTACAGTGATGGGTGCATAATATCTGTCCTCAACTTCCTCTAATACACATAAGAAATGTGAATTCTTACTGATTTCAGGGCTCACCTTTCTCAGGTCTTTTTCACTTTTGGCTAAGCACATTGGTAAATGAAAAGACATTTTTCCCTCCTTTTTACCCATTTCTGTGCGAGAGATTTTATTCATTTCTCCATGTTCAGAGGTTTTTTGGAGTGTGGCCACTGTTCGCCCATCTATCTGGGTAACATCAGAGACCACATTACAATCCTCCAACTGAACATGTGTAACAACATCATTCAGCAATTTGTCATTTTTTAATTCTGTGCATTTGTAATCATTTAGTGTCATACCAGCCCTTTCAGCCTCATCAAAAATATGTGGCTCAAAGAATTCTTCAGGTGATTGACTTGTACCCTCCGTTTGAGTATTTTCTTTTTCTGTCTGTTTTGGGTCATTGTTTTGCTTGCCCAGGGAAGAAGCTATAGCATCCCCACTTACTCCCTGTTCACTGGTATTCCCCATGCATGAATCATTTTTCTTAAATCTGTCCCTTTGTTCGTTTGGAATTCCTAATGTTTCTTTTTCATTTGTGAATTGTGTGTTTTATTTAGCTCTAAGTTAAACCGTACCTCTTTTTTAGAAGTATTTGCACTTTCTGTCACAATTTAATTTACTGGTACTTTCATTTTTAATTCATTAGGCATCTCAGAGTCGTTATGCAAAATATATCAGAGCAATCTGTCATTTTGGCACTGCAGTTATCATGAGTACTTAGTCACTTTTTGGAAGCCCCCCGGTCATTGCTATGGCCATCAGCCCCCTCTTTGGAAGGTTGTTTTTGCGCTGTATAGAGCTTTCCTATTTGCTCAGCTAACATTTTCACTTGGGCCTCAAGGCACTGGAACCTTTCCATCTCTCTAGGATCCTCTTTCTGTGGCCTAGGTCGATATTGGTTGTTTTCCCCCTGATTGGATCTATTCTGATACCTCTCAGGTGATTGATGTCGGTTGGGATGGTTTCTGAACTCTTGATTCATTTGTGGAGGGGAGCGGGTTGCACCCATCCTTTGATTATAGTCCCCTGGTGGGGAATCATTGTACTGGCGTGGATTGTAGTTCACGTTTTGCCTCATGTCCTGTCTCTCAGATTGTGGGTACTGGCCACTAGGTTGATTTCCATTATCAGTAAATCGATCCACATATCGGGGCCTATCCTGATTACCATATATCATGGTACTGGGATCAAATCTGCTCTGTGTCCCCAATGACTGGTAGGGACCATCATTTCTTTGATCTTGATTTTGTCTCTGGTTATTGTTCATACCTGCCATATCAGGCCGGTATCCTACCCGGGGTCTGTCCCCTAAATACCTAGGGCTGATGTAACTCTCTCTATTACTAGGATCATGTGATTGGAACATTGGTACAGGAAATGGCGATCTTTGTTGATTACCCCTGTGTTCAGGTGTCACATTATTTTTACCTTGGCTTTGAGCAGACTCAAGGGACATTTTGGCTGACCTGATTTCCATTACTGTGGCTGAGGGTTCTTTAGATTTAGGTCTAGTATCTTTCATTTTATCACTTTCTCTACCCTGACAATAAAGTACCTCATATAGTTTTGTGCTTTGATGTACAATCCATTCAAGGGACTTGTCACAGTCAAATTCACTGACCAATTGGGATATGATGTCTTTCTGTAGCCCATAGAAGTATGCAGTTTTAAACTCATTGGAATTTGAGTCAAAAGATACATCAAAGCGAGAAAATGCTCTTTTTAAGTCTTGTAAAAATTGGCGAGGGGATATATTAGGTCCAGCAGTAATTGTGTACGCGACTTTCTTTGCCTCCTGCAATGACTGAAAAGGAGAAAAATGACGCCTAATTTCTTTTTCAAACTCCAGCCATGTCATATTCTGCTGTTCATTTAATCCCCTTATGATGCTGGCCGTCGGGGCATCTAAAGTTAAATGAAAATATTGTCTGTACTGTTCCTTACGTATCTGGAGTGCTTTAAAAATGTCATGCACCGCTTCTAAGTGATCCTCAATGCAGCATTCACCTCCCTTTTTAAATGGTTTGATCAGGGCTTTAATGGATTTCATTATTTTTATGGGGCTACTTGTTGCAATGCATGGAATTGCACTATTTTGTGATTCAATCCTGTTTTCAGGTGTATGAGATTGGTGGCTGCCCCCAATGGGAGTATCAAATCCCCCAAGGGCGCTGCAACCAAGTTCAGTCACCGGCCCAGTCACTGGAGCACTAGCTCTTTGGGCAGAGCTAGAATTCACCTCCACTCCATTGAATGTGGTACCCTGCCGCCTCTCCTGGGACCTGGGAATGCACATTTGCTGTTCTAAGTCCTTACACTTTTTAAGGAGTCTGTTGGCTTCATCTTGCAAATAGTTGTTTTCACCATTCATTTTATTAATCACCTCCTGCATGTCACACATTTGCATTTGGCATTCATTGAACTCTTTATTTCTCTTGTCTCTTTCTTGAATCCTTTTAATCATTTCTTGTTCTGCACTCTGGAGATCACCTTCTTTTTCACAATGTTCTTTTTGTAAAATCTGCATTTCTGAAACAACCTCATCTTTATCCCGTCTAATGTGATCCACTAAGGCTTTTAAGTGTGCCAATTCTTGCTCACTATCTTCAAATTGTTTCTTGCTTTTGGATAACTGAGTATCAAAGTCTCTGCATTTTAATTGCATGTCTTTTTGGCATACATCCAATTCTGCTCTCAACATTTCCTGATTTTTACTTGCCCCCTCTAATTCACAGGCCGATTCATGGAATAATTAGCGCGGCACAAGTGGCCAAAAACGTGCGATTCGCAGTGGAATAGCGAAAATCGCAGTGGAATAGCGAAAATCGCACGAAAAGCAGCGCACATCGATTCATGGAAGGCCGTGCGCGAGAAAACCATCGGACGTGCGATAAGAAAGTGCGCGGCGCACGTTGGCGCACAGGCCATCTAACGGCATGCGCCAGGTCACAGCGAAAATCGCACAGTCCACAGCGAAAATCGCACATAGCGCGGCGCACGCAACAAAAGTAGGCGGAACACGGGGCGTAACACTCGGAATGGGGAACAACTTGCCAAAATGTGGGCGTCACGGGGGAAGCACATCGTAAAAGTGCGCAGAACGCCCACACGCTCGCCTACAACACGTATTCATGGAATAGAATAGGTCAAAAAAGCGCACGCTCAAACCAGCGCACAGGCACAAACACGACCGCCACAAGAAAGCAGGCGGTAGCGTCTCAGCGGCTGTAAGAAATGTGCGCTAAAAGGTGCGCCAACAAATAGCACCCATATACTGCCATGATGAATGTCTTATACTGTGGCCCTCCAGGACAAATGACGTGCAAAGGGGTACCCACAAACACGGACACGCTGAAAAAAAATACGTGTGCGCGGGAAGTCTCACACGCGATTTGGCCGTGTACGTGGATTTCAGGGGTGCGCGGGAAGGTCCACACGCGATTACAGCAGGGTACGTGCATTTCAGGGGTGCGCGGGAATTTCCACACGCGAATAGCCTGGCCGCGTGTATTTCAGGGGTGCGCGGGGAGTCCCACACGCGATTACAGCAGGGTACGTGTATTTCAGGGGTGCGCGGGAAGTTCCACACGCGAATAGCCTGGCCGCGTGTATTTCAGGGGTGCGCGGGAAGTCCCACACGCGATTACAGCAGGGTACGTGTATTTCAGGGGTGCGCGGGAAGTTCCACACGCGAATAGCCTGGCCGCGTGTATTTCAGGGGTGCGCGGGAAGTTCCACACGCGAATAGCCTGGGCGCGTGTATTTCAGGGGTGCGCGGGAATTTCCACACGCGAATAGGCTGGGCGCGTGTATTACAGGGGTGCGCGGGAAGTCCCACACGCGATTACAGCAGGGTACGTGTATTTCAGGGGTGCGCGGGAATTTCCACACGCGAATAGCCTGGGCGCGTGTATTTCAGGGGTGCGCGGGAATTATCACACGCGATTTGGCTTGGTACGTGTATTACAGGGGTGCGCGCGAAGTTCCACACGCGAATAGCCTGGCCGCGTGTATTTCAGGGGTGCGCGGGAAGTCCCACACGTGATTACAGCAGGGTACGTGTATTTCAGGGGTGCGCGGGAAGTTCCACACGCGAATAGCCTGGACGCGTGTATTTCAGGGGTGCGCGGGAAGTTCCACACGCGAATAGGCTGGGCGCGTGTATTTCAGGGGTGCGCGGGAAGTTCCACACGCGAATAGCCTGGGCGCGTGTATTTCAGGGGTGCGCGGGAATTTCCACACGCGAATAGGCTGGGCGCGTGTATTACAGGGGTGCGCGGGAAGTCCCACACGCGATTACAGCAGGGTACGTGTATTTCAGGGGTGCGCGGGAATTTCCACACGCGAATAGCCTGTGCGCGTGTATTTCAGGGGTGCGCGGGAATTATCACACGCGATTTGGCTTGGTACGTGTATTACAGGGGTGCGTGCGAAGTTACACACGCGATTAGGCTGGTTGGGTCCTGTCACCCTCGACGGCCCCTGCAGGCAGCCCACAAAACAGGGGACTACCCTGCACACCTGCTCATGTCTCCCACCACCCCCACCCCCCAAGTCACCAGGGGTACCCTCCACCAGGCCCCCACTCATGTCTCCCACCACCCCCACCCCCCCAGTCACCAGGGGCACCCTCCACCAGGCCCCCAACCATGTCTCCCACCACCCCCACCCCCCACCATCCAGGGGCACCCTCCACCAGGCCCCCAACCATGTCTCCCACCACCCCCACCCCCCACCATCCAGGGGCACCCTCCACCAGGCCCCCACTCATGTCTCCCACCACCCCCACCCCCCACCATCCAGGGGCACCCTCCACCAGGCCCCCACTCATGTCACCCACCACCCCCACCCCCCCGCCATCAGGGGCACCCTCCACCAGGCCCCCACTCATGTCACCCACCACCCCCACCCCCCAGCAGTGCAGGGGCAGCCTCCACCAGGCCCCCACCCATGCCTCCCACCACCCCCACCCCCCCGCCACCAGGGGCACCCTCCACCAGGCCCCCACTCATGTCACCCACCACCCCCACCCCCCCGCCACCAGGGGCACCCTCCACCAGGCCCCCACTCATGTCACCCACCACCCCCACCCCCCCAGTCACCAGGGGCAGCCTCCACCAGGCCCCCACTCATGTCCCCTATCACCCCCACCCCCCGCCACCAGGGGCACCCTCCACCAGGCCCCCACTCATGTCACCCACCACCCCCACCCCCCCGCCATCAGGGGCACCCTCCACCAGGCCCCCACTCATGTCACCCACCACCCCCACCCCCCCAGTCACCAGGGGCACCCTCCACCAGGCCCCCACTCATGTCACCCACCACCCCCACCCCCCCAGTCACCAGGGGCAGCCTCCACCAGGCCCCCACCCATGCCTCCCACCACCCCCACCCCCCCGCCACCAGGGGCACCCTCCACCAGGCCCCCACTCATGTCACCCACCACCCCCACCCCCCACCATCCAGGGGCAGCCTCCACCAGGCCCCCACTCATGTCCACTATCACCCCCACCCCCCCGCCACCAGGGGCACCCTCCACCAGGCCCCCACTCATGTCTCCCACCACCCCCACCCCCAAGCAGTGCAGGGGCAGCCTCCACCAGGCCCCCACCCATGCCTCCCACCACCCCCACCCCCGCAGTCACCAGGGGCACCCTCCACCAGGCCCCCACTCATGTCACCCACCACCCCCACCCCCCCAGTCACCAGGGGCACCCTCCACCAGGCCCCCACTCATGTCACCCACCACCCCCACCCCCCCAGTCACCAGGGGCAGCCTCCACCAGGCCCCCACTCATGTCACCCACCACCCCCACCCCCCCGCCACCAGGGGCACCCTCCACCAGGTCCCCACTCATGTCACCCACCACCCCCACCCCCCCAGTCACCAGGGGCACCCTCCACCAGGCCCCCAACCATGTCTCCCACCACCCCCACCCCCCACCATCCAGGGGCACCCTCCACCAGGCCCCCAACCATGTCTCCCACCACCCCCACCCCCCACCATCCAGGGGCACCCTCCACCAGGCCCCCACTCATGTCACCCACCACCCCCACCCCCCCGCCATCAGGGGCACCCTCCACCAGGCCCCCACTCATGTCACCCACCACCCCCACCCCCCCAGTCACCAGGGGCACCCTCCACCAGGCCCCCACCCATGCCTCCCACCACCCCCACCCCCCCAGTCACCAGGGGCACCCTCCACCAGGCCCCCACTCATGTCACCCACCACCCCCACCCCCCCAGTCACCAGGGGCACCCTCCACCAGGCCCCCACTCATGTCACCCACCACCCCCACCCCCCCAGTCACCAGGGGCAGCCTCCACCAGGCCCCCACTCATGTCACCCACCACCCCCACCCCCCCGCCACCAGGGGCACCCTCCACCAGGCCCCCACTCATGTCACCCACCACCCCCACCCCCCCAGTCACTAGGGGCACCCTCCACCAGGCCCCCAACCATGTCTCCCACCACCCCCACCCCCCACCATCCAGGGGCACCCTCCACCAGGCCCCCAACCATGTCTCCCACCACCCCCACCCCCCACCATCCAGGGGCACCCTCCACCAGGCCCCCACTCATGTCACCCACCACCCCCACCCCCCCGCCATCAGGGGCACCCTCCACCAGGCCCCCACTCATGTCACCCACCACCCCCACCCCCCAGCAGTGCAGGGGCAGCCTCCACCAGGCCCCCACCCATGCCTCCCACCACCCCCACCCCCCCGCCACCAGGGGCACCCTCCACCAGGCCCCCACTCATGTCACCCACCACCCCCACCCCCCCAGTCACCAGGGGCAGCCTCCACCAGGCCCCCACTCATGTCACCCACCATCCCCACCCCCCCGCCATCAGGGGCACCCTCCACCAGGCCCCCACTCATGTCACCCACCACCCCCACCCCCCCAGTCACCAGGGGCACCCTCCACCAGGCCCCCACTCATGTCACCCACCACCCCCACCCCCCCAGTCACCAGGGGCACCCTCCACCAGGCCCCCACTCATGTCTCCCACCACCCCCACCCCCCAGCAGTGCAGGGGCAGCCTCCACCAGGCCCCCACCCATGTCTCCCACCACCCCCACCCCCCAGCACTGTGGTGAACCTGCCAGCAGGCCCCCACACATGTCCCCCTGGCCCCAGGTCCTGACGATACACAATCATGGCAGTAATGGCCAGCATACCCAGCACAAACACCCAGGCAAGGATTGCATCCACCCACATAGTGAATGCAATCACATGACACAACCCCAATGCCAAGTATGCAAAAGGACACATGTCCGTCACACACACATACACAATGGGTGCAAGTGAATGTCAAAACCCATATCATGACATGTAACAAACCAATGAGAAAATAACACAAGTGTAAGAAAATATAAAAAATGTATTAAATACCAAAAATAAGTGAACTTTTCAAACATACAACGATGTGGCTAAGTAAATAAATGGTCCATGTCCGAGAACAAAAGTGATAAACAAAAAAACAAAGGAATAAAAAATAAAAAAGAATTTGTCCAAAGCAATATCATGTCATAGGAAATTAATGAAAAACCATTACGTCATGGTGAAAACAATAAGAAATTAAAAAAATGTATCTCCCAAAAAAACAAACTATATACAGGAATGTTCCAGGGTCCATGAGCCCAACACCAAAAATGAAACCTACCACTAACTAATGAAAAATATATGTACAAAAAAGTGGCCATTGTCCGAGCGGTCCAAAATAATAAAAATAAATAAAGGAAACCTAGCACTAACTAACTAAATAACTATATACAGCAGGTAAATCCTGCGGCTCACTTGGTGATGTTGCTGGCCAGGGCATCATCGAACTCCATGTCGATGTCCTGGAGGCGGGACTCTGTCCTGGCCCCGAGGTCTTGCAGGGACAACCCCATGTCCACCTCAAACTCCCTGCGAGCTTCCTCGAGGCACTCAGCCCGCCTCAATGCCCGACGCATGGAGAACTCCGCCCTGACCATGGCGAGCCGCTCCTCTTCCGCCCGCTGCCGCTCCGCACCTATCCGCTGGCCAAACTCCTCCCACACGGAACACACCACCATCCCAGGGTTGCCCTGCCCTCCGGCCGATGCCTGCCCCTCTGATCTTGATGGCCCCGAGCCATGATGCCTCCCACGTCGAGCCCGCTGCTGCCTCCGACGCCACTGCCTCTGCCAGCACGACGGCATCCAGGCTGATGGAAACCACCGACGCCGTCGTGCACGTGCCCTGCCCGATGATGCCGTCACATCTTCCATCTGCTGGGGTCCACTTGCTGTGTTGTCCACCCCTGCTGGACCTCCGACTCCCAACTGTGGCAGGGATGGGATCCCCACCGAGCTGGCTGCATTGGTCGGGGCAGGTCCACAGGGGGCCCTGGTGGCATCTGGGCCGGAAGACGGCAAGGAGAACGACCGGTGGATAGCCTGCACAGAGGAGGAGAGGGCCGTCAGATTGGCCAACACATGCAGGAAACCCCCGAACATGGCCGATCCCAATTGGGCCACGTCGGCACGGTGCACTTCGTGATGACGTGCGTGCTCCTCCCGGGAAGCACGCACGTCATCACGAATCACAGCCGTGCGCATCGCGACCCCAATCAGGACCTTCTCCACGCGGCCAGGGGTTACCACGTCCGCAGGTGGAGGGGAGTCAGGTGACATGGACATCCCCTCTACCTGCGGACGGGCCTGGGACGGGGCATCCCTGCTGGTGCATGGTGGTGCACTCACAGGGTCAGGGACAGTGACATGCACAGGCCCCTCCACGGTGACCTGTGCTGCCTCCTGCCCCTGGCCCTGGACTGCACCACTTGCACCAGCAGGGATGCTCCCACCAGGCCCCATGTGTGCACCAGTGTCGGCCTCCTCCTCCTCTGTGCAAACCACCAACCTGGATGGCTCCTCACCGTCTCCCGCCGTAGCAGGCCCCTGTGGGGGCTCACCCACCCCTTCCGCTGCAGCCGTGGGGGCATCCCCGCCGCCTTGCTCCACAGCGCCGTCTCCGCCCTCTTCTTCACTAGCCGCTGCGTAGAGGGAGACAAAGGACACAAGCATCAGGCTACTGTACAATGGTCCCCTAGACAGGAAGCAATAGCAGATGAGCACCACTGTCAAAGTACACTTCCATCATGTCCCTCCACAACACATGGGTCAGTCCAGGCAAAACACACACAGTAACAGGCACGGTGCATGCCATGGACATTTCCATGCATGTCCAATGGACTCTAGAAACATTCAATGATATGTAACTCACATGCATCATGGCTCATGCATATCACATGCACACACTTCACCTCAGTCACATCCATCTGGCCCCAAACACACCGAACACAGGCGAAACAAGGGTAAGTTGGGTGCGTCACTGAATCTGTGCATTGTCACACACATGTGTCATGCATCCATGGCATGCACAAGTCACAGACACGCAGGTCAGGTACACAGACATGGCTACCATATATGTACCTGGCATCAGCACCCATCCTTCACCCCCATCCATGTCCAGGTACAGAGACTGGCATGCTCTCATGTCCAAAATCTGCATAGGGCTCCCCATGCCGCATTTCAACACATGCAACAACCATGTGGGTCACACATCACTGGTCGCACATGCATTACCATGATGTCCCTGCACACATACATGCATACAGGGCCCATGGCACACATACAGGCAAGTATCATAGAACCAGCACACCGCAACATGCCCTGTCTCACACAGTAATGCTTGGACACATACCGCTCAACTCCAGACGGGCCTCCCTCTCAAGGACCTGGGCGTGGAGCGCTGGGCGTACGCGTTCCAGGACCCTCTTCTGGATGGAACTTATGCGGCCCCGGCCCCCCTCCACGAGGCGCCGGGCCTTCACAAGGGTCCTGGACCTCAAGTCCTCCCAGCGCTTCTTGATCTTCTGGACGTTGCGGGTTGCCACCCCCTCCGCGTTTGTGGCAACCACACAGTCGGCCCAGATCCTCTCCCGTCCTTCCTTGCTGGCGCGGGACGATCCAAAGAGGGCATCATACTGCCCCAGGACATGCTCCACCAGGACACCAACTTCGGTGGCAGTGAAGCTGGTGCCCCTCTGCCCCTCTGGCCTGGGGTTGCCACTGGTGCCAGATGTGGAAGTGCCCGACATGGCAACCCCAGAGGCAGGTGTGGGTGGGCAACTGGGTCCTGGGGCTGGGCTGTGGAGTGATGTAATCCCGGTTGGGAGTCTTCAGTTCCAGCAGGGGTGGACACAGCAACTGGACCCCTGCAGATGGCTGATGTGCAGGCACCAAATGGCAGGGCACGGTGGCAGCAGGCAGGCAGGCAGGCAGGCAGCAGCAGATAGCACGTGGGAGGCTGCTCGGGGCACTGGGGGGCAGTAACTCGGCCTTCTGGGCAGGAGCGTGGTGTTCCGTGTGTTTTCGGGTGGCCAGCTTGATACGGAGTGATTTGGCACGTGAAAATCCTGCACGTCAGCGTGAAATCCGAGGAAAGGCCCTTAGCGCGTAAGCGCGTCAGCACGCATACGCAATTCTATTGGACCAGAGTCCCTCAGCGCGTAAGCGCGTCTGACGTGACCCGCACGGGCGTTCCCCACTCAGCACGTGATGACGGAACACACGTGGAAATACTGCACGTCAGAGTGTCATCGCGCGATTGGCCTATGTACGTGTATTTAATGGGTGCGCGGCCACTTACACACGCAAGTACGTCAGCGAACCTGTATCCCGTGGTGCGTGTGAATTTCCACACGCTATTAGACTGGGAACTGGATTCCAGGGGTGCGCGGGTCACACGCTGTATCCCGTGGTGCGTGTGAATTTCCACACGCTATTGGACTGGGAACTGGATTCCAGGGGTGCGCGGGTCACACGCTGTATCCCGTGGTGCGTGTGAATTTCCACACGCTATTGGACTGGGAACTGGATTCCAGGGGTGCGCGGGTCACACGCTGTATCCCGTGGTGCGTGTGAATTTCCACACGCTATTGGACTGGGAACTGGATTCCAGGGGTGCGCGGGTCACACGCTCGCCTAGAACACGCGCAAAGCATAAAATTGCGGACTTTAACAATAACAAGCTCAGACGCCAGGATGAACATACCGTTCCTAGCAGCAGTGGCAGTGGGCTACCAAAGGAGGAGGAGGAGGATAGTCAGGGCCAGAATATTCACACCCAGAACCAGCCTTTTCGGGATGCCTGATGACCAGGTGTATGGGAGGTACAGGTTTCCAACACACATCATACTGGACCTGGTGAGTGAGTGGGAGGATGACCTCACATCACCCACCCTGTGCTCCCAAGCACTCAGCCCCCTGGAGAAGGTCCTCAATGTACTGCACTTCTTAGCCACTGGATCATTTCAGCGGACAAGTGCCATAGTGGGTGGGGTGTCACAGGCCACCCAGTCACGCTGCCTACACCAGGTCTTGAACATCATGACTGCACGTCCATCAGTCTGCAGGCACATATACCTGCCCAGAACACCTGCAGAAAGGCATGCTGCCGCCCTGGATTTTTACGGAGTGGCACGATTCCCCAAAGTGCTAGGTGCCATCGACTGCACCCATGTGGCTCTACGTCCCCCCAGGGCATCAGAGCACATCTATAGGAACCGCAAGCACTGGCATTCCATCAACGTGCAGGTAGTATGTAATGCCAAGGGAATCATCACCTCAGTATATGCCAACTATCCCGGGTCCACCCACGACAGCTTCATTTACCGAATGTCCACCCTATGCCGGGACATAGATGCTGGGCGGCATGGCGATACATGGCTGCTTGGTGAGTATGTATGCCACTGCACATGCATGCATGTTGGATACTGAGCAAGGTCACAACCCCACCAATGATACCAATCACCACCTCCACAGGGGACAGTGCCTACCCTCTCAGCCCCCACATGATGACGCCAATTCGGAAACCCCACCACGCCACCCCAGATGAGATATAACACAGCCCACATTACAACCAGGGGCATAGTGGAGCGCACATTCGGAGTGCTAAAGTCACGCTTTCGCTCCCTTGACCGTTCTGGCGGGCAGCTGTTATACGCTCCCCCAGTAGTGTGCAGGATCATAGTGGCAGCATGTGTCCTGCACAACGTTGCAACACGCCGGGGCCTGGCCGTGGACATGGTGGTGGCCCCACATCCCCAACCACATGCACAGCCGCTGCGCATGGGAGGGGAAAGGGCACGGGGGGAGGCAGCCCGTACACAGCTAGTGGCTAATTACTTCACATAGAAATCACACCCCTGTGGAGTGCACACTGCCCTGGCACATTCCATCTGACAATCAATGATGACTCAACCTGACACTGATCCTGAATGTCTGGAGAATGAACCGGGAATACCATGTCAGCCTGAGATTGTTCACCTGGAAGTGTCACAATGTGTGCATCCCTACCCACACAGACACCACCAATGCAGTTTTGTGAAGTTACACATTGAAGCAGCTAAAATGAATACCCACTTGCAAAATGCAACAAGAGGACAGTGCCATGTCAGCCAACCCAACCCCAGCACCGCCACACGACACACCGTGCCATGTCATGCTAATTGCAGGTAAACAAAGTAATCCCCACAACATGACATCAGTCTCACTATGTACAGTGGCACTATTAGAAACCTGCAACACCTGAAATGCTCACAGCAATGCTGGACCAACAACATACTTGAGCACGTAGTACCATTAACATTACATCACAAATGTTACTTATTAGTAGTCTCACCACCTGGAAATGCCTGCACTCCCACCACTACCAACTGTGCAGTGTTGTCGCCATGTAGAGTTGTAGGTGCACTGCTGCCAACATGGTCCCCATCTCCAGACTAGAGGTCCTTGTGTGGACATGAGGAAGGGACCTGCAAATTGGGATGTAGACACAGAAGAAGAGTTACACATCAATGCAACATGCAGTGTACAACACAACAGCAATATGCACTATGAATGTATACACAGTATTGACTACAGACTGGCCACACAGCTCATGGGAGTCCAACGTCACTGTGTAATTCACTGTCACTTGGGCACACCCTTTGCAAGCCCATGGAAACGGGAAGCAGGAGGGGTGTGTGTGACTCAAACCCAAGCATCTGAACCAAATACATTACAAGCCTGCATGTGCCCAGCCACAATGCAGCGTATGCCCACAGGAACCACGGAAGCCAACAGATCGAAGCCAACAGATCGAAGCCAACAGATCGAAGCCAACAGATCGTCCCAAAAAAATTGGGAATAAAAGAAATCAAAATAAAAATAAAAATAAGAAACAATCAAAAATGGCCATTGATGGGCCCGGGGGGGTTGGGGAGGCCACCGAGGAGGTCCGAGGACAGGATGCACACCAGAACCCACCTGCGTGGATCCTGGGAAGATAAAACACCTCCATGGGCTCATGGCCCACACGGCTACCCTATTGTGGGAGTATCACTGCTGTCGCTATTATCACCCTGTGCAGCTGCATCCGGAGGTGGTTGCACTATGGGAGGCAGCCCACGCAAGGCCCTAGTCTGCTCCTCCATGGCTGCAAGCATGCGGGTGTGGTAGGTCTGGTTCTGGAGGATGAGTGTGCGGAGGTCCCCATGCAACAACTCACGGGATGCCCGGACCTCCGCCCTCGTTGCCTGCATCTCAGCTGAGAGCGTACGGGTGAGACGCTCCAGCTGCTGTTCTGTCCTTTGGTGTGTTGAAGCCTCAAGCTCAACAAGAGTCGTCCTGAGGTGTAGGAGCTCCTGCCTCAGGGCTTCCCTGTGGCCCTGGGACTCAATGGAGATGGCCTCCTGCAGAGTCGCCAGTGCCGCCCGCCTGTCCCTGTTGGACCCCAACATGTCCTCCCTGTGTGACTGGCAGATGGAGTCGGTTGCCTGCTCTAGTAGCTCCATCAGCCTTTCTGGGGGGACAATGGAAGTGGCCACCCTATCCATGGCCTGAGCCATCATCTCGGATGATGCAGCCTGTTGGGTAGCCATACCGTAAATGGATTGCTCCCATGCGGTATTGCCGGGTGGCGTACGGCCACCACGTCGGCGGGCACCACACCTGTCTGGGGCAAGGCGAACTGCGCCTTGCTGTGCCGGCACTGCCTGAGGCTGCAGGACTGCATTCCTCCTCTGATCTGCTGGCCCAGGAACAGGATCAGATGTCGCGGAGTGTGACCCTGCATCCGTAACCACCAAAGGCGTAGCTGCCAACACTGACATCCCCATGGAGGGTACTGACCCTGGTGCAGGTGGGTGAGACAGAACAGAATCCCTCCCTGGAACACTCACCTGCGACGGCACGTAGGTCTCATCCGAATCAACACCTGAGTACAGCTCGGGGGAGGTGCAGCCAGAGACACCCCTTGAGAGCACGACCTGCAGCACTTGTGGGTTCTCCCCCACCACCACACCACATCCCTCACTGGTGGTTGGTCGGCCCTGGGACACCTCCTGGGTCTGCACCATCTCCACAACCCCAGCAGTATCAGGTGCGTCTTCCCCTGCAAAGACATGTAAACAAAGAAATGGAAACAGGCATTAGCACCATGGCACACATTGAGGGCTGAGAAGCAAGAGAACCAGTACTTGATTGACACATGTCCCACAGGACTAAAACCCTCCCATGCATGCACCCTCACTGCGTATGAAGTGCAGGCAAATGGCACACACTGATGACACCAAGATGGAAGATGAACACATTTTCTGCATGCTGCCTGGCAGTGGCATCACACATTGGCCTGTGATTGGCAGGTGAAACACACATGCCATCACACAGATGGCATGTACCATTGCTATTGAGTGAAGATGGAGAGGAGGGCAGCACCTATTCATTCAGTCCAGTTCCCGCATGTAATAGCTTTTCTAATTCTAACAGGTCAGATTTTTCACCTGGAGCTGCCAGTCTGAAATGGTCAAATTGCACAGGGACATGTGTGTACAAATGATATCCAGGTAACAAAGTCACTCCACTTTACCATACCCATGTCAGACATGTGACTAGTGGACAGCGACATGCCTAGTGAAAGTGGTGGAATGCAAACAAACTGACTGAATGAACAGTGAAAAATAAGCAAATATGTTGTGTCAAGGTGACACTTCAAGGGCAACTGGCGTGCAGTTGTGCTAGATGTCTACTGTTGGCAGAAGGGGTACTGCTATGGCCAAATGCAGCTGCGCAGGAAGGATTGCATGAAGCACATGGCTGACCCATACGACTCAGGCGCACACACTCTCACCTGGCACCCGAACAGAAGCCCTCACACACACACCATGCACATGGATGACACACACATGCATGTGCACTCACCGGACAATGCCTCGTAATCAGCCAGATCTCCCACGCCTTGGATCTGTTCCTCCGTGACGTAGGTCCCAGCGACTGACTCATGTGGAGTGAGTTCCATGTCTACTACTGGAGACCCACCTCCAGTCACTAGAGTTGCGGCATGACTTGAGGCCAGCTTACTCTTTGCCCTGCGCTTAAGGTCATTCCAGCGCTTATAGCAATCATTGGCTGTGCGCCTCACGATTCCAAGGGCACTTACGATGTCCACAACGGTCTGCCAGTGTGCCTGGCGTTGTGCAGGTGTGGTCTTGGATCCTGCAACAATGACCATCTCGTTGTCATGTCCGGACACATACTCGACAAGTGCATTCAGTTCGTCATCCGTGAAGCTGGGCTTCCTGGACGGGCCGGACTGTGTAGCCGTGTCTGGGGCATCAGCCTGTGCCGGACGAGCACTCTTCCTCTTCCGCTTGGAAGGTGGTGGTGATCCTGAGTGTCCTGCGCCGCTCTGGACACTAGGGGCAGGAGCCCTGGTGGACTCTGTATCAGGAGTGTGGGATTGCACACTCAGCATGGGAGTTGGTGCAGGCATTGGCTCTAGTGTGATGGTGTCAGGGGGAATGTCAGCAGCATGGACTAGGACCGACACTGTCCTGGCTGGGTGTGTGAGGGCTGGGGTGGATGGAGCCGCAGCTGCCCCTGCAGCCTCTCCGCCCTGCCTCCTTGGTGCAGCAGATGACCTTGCTGCCCCAGATCCACGTGGCATGATGGCATCAACGTGCACCAGCACACGTGTCGTAGCCCTGCTGACCTGGAAGTCAGCCAGGTCTGGTGCCACAATGGGCTGGTCCAACAAGGGCTGAGCATGGATGGTGTCAGCCACTTCAGCCTCAACGGGAGGGGGGGAGGGGGGAGGGGGGGGATGATGGGTGCCCTTTACTGGTCCTCCACACATGGGGGGACAGGCTCACCCTGCAAGTTACGACCACGTCCCCTACCGGATCCACCACTGCCACCACTTGTGGCTCTTCCACCTTTGCCACCCTTACGGAATCCTCGCCTCCCAGCCATGGCACTGATATTAATGTGCGTATGGGAGTGGCTGTAGACAATTGTCCTGGGCAATTGGGGGTCAAAGGGGTTGGGTACCAGATGGTAATTGTACCCTAGTGCTCTAGCACGGCTGATTGTAACCCCTGGGGACAGATGACGGGTCACGCAACGCACAGGAGCCCCAAAAAAGGGAGATGACGTGCACGCAACCCCTCCTAGACCACGTGTGCAGAAAGAAAAACCTGCACTACGCTGTGGCACCCAGTAACACAAGAATGAACGTATGCGTGTCACACGCAGCCTAGAATGACCTCTGAAGGGGTAGGCTACACACGGGGCAAGCACAGAAGTTGGATACGTGCGTGACTCACCGTCTGCCAGGTAAAAGAGCGTGAAAAATGAGCGTGTTTGGCTGGCTAAACCCCCGCCAAAAGAAGATGTGTACGCTGTCTGAGTAGACAGGACAACAGTAGAAGGGGACACTGTTTGAGGGAACAGGCCCAGGGAAACCAGTAAAAGAGAAAAAAGAGAAAAAGCTGTCAGAGGTAACAGGGAATACGAACTGGAAACGCCGTGAAGTAAATCGCGTGTGAAACGACAAGAAGTACAGAATTCACCCACTCGCTCTCCACGAAAAGCACGTACAAGGAAATGGTGTTCTACATGTACCTTATATACTGGCCCACACGTACAGCGTCACTTACGCGGCGTGTACGTTCACCAATCACACGCTTTGTCACTCCTGCGTGTAGATCCATTTTCACCAATCACATGCTTTGTCACTTCTGCGTGTAGATCCATTTTCACCAATCACACGCTTTGTCACTTCTGCGTGTAGATCCATTTTCACCAATCACACGCTTTGTCACTTCTGCGTGTAGATCCATTTTCACCAATCACACGCTTTGACACTGGGACGTGTCACGCAACAATTTCCTGCACGTGCAGGTGACTATAGGCGCGCATATGCTGTTGACGGGTTTACGCGCTAAGGGCCTTTGCTGACGTGTGGGATTTCACTCCCTATCAGGCTGTCCACGCGTTCACACACGAGAGACCACGCTCCTGGCCAGGAGGCCAAATTACTGCCCCCCAGAGCCCTGAGCACGCTCCCACCTGCTGCTGCCTGACTGCCTGCTGGCCACGTGCCCCACAGTGCTGGTGGGTGGGGGTGTTGGGAGACATGGGTGGGGGCCTGGTGGAGGGTGCCCCTGCACTGGTGGGGATGGTGGGAGACATGGGTGGGGGCCTGGTGGAGGCTGCCCCTGGTGGCGGGGGGGGGGTGGGGGTGGTGGGAGACATGGGTGGGGGCCTGGTGGAGGGAGGGTTCCCCTGGTGGCGGGGGGGTGGGGGTGGTGGGAGACATGGGTGGGGGCCTGGTGGAGGCTGCCCCTGCACTGCTGGGGTTTGGGGGTGGTGGGAGGCATGGGTGGGGGCCTGGTGGAGGCTGCCCCTGGTGGCGGGAGGGTGGGGGTGGTGGGAGACATGGGTGGGGGCCTGGTGGAGGCTGCCCCTGCACTGCTGGGGGTTGGGGGTGGTGGGAGGCATGGGTGGGGGCCTGGTGGAGGCTGCCCCTGGTGGCGGGAGGGTGGGGGTGGTGGGAGACATGGGTGGGGGCCTGGTGGAGGCTGCCCCTGCACTGCTGGGGTTGGGGGTGGTGGGAGGCATGGGTTGGGGCCTGGTGGAGGCTGCCCCTGGTGGCGGGGGGGGTGGGGGTGGTGGGAGACATGGGTGGGGGCCTGGTGGAGGCTGCCCCTGGTGGCGGGAGGGTGGGGGTGGTGGGAGACATGGGTGGGGGCCTGGTGGAGGCTGCCCCTGCACTGCTGGGGGGTGGGGGTGGTGGGAGGCATGGGTGGGGGCCTGGTGGAGGCTGCCCCTGCACTGCTGGGGGTTGGGGGTGGTGGGAGGCATGGGTGGGGGCCTGGTGGAGGCTGCCCCTGGTGGCGGGGGGGTGGGGGTGGTGGGAGACATGGGTGGGGGCCTGGTGGAGGCTGCCCCTGGTGGCGGGAGGGTGGGGGTGGTGGGAGACATGAGTGGGGGCCTGGTGGAGGCTGCCCCTGGTGGCGGGGGGGTGGGGGTGGTGGGAGGCATGGGTGGGGGCCTGATGGAGGCTGCCCCTGGTGGCGGGAGGGTGGGGGTGGTGGGAGACATGAGTGGGGGCCTGGTGGAGGGTGCCCCTGGATGGTGGGGGCTGGGGGTGGTGGGAGACATGAGTGGGGGCCTGGTGGAGGCTGCCCCTGGTGGCGGAGGGGGGTGGGGGTGGTGGGAGACATGGGTGGGGGCCTGGTGGAGGGTGCCCCTGGTGGCGGGGGGGTGGGGGTGGTGGGAGACATGGGTGGGGGCCTGGTGGAGGCTGCCCCTGCACTGCTGGGGGTTGGGGGTGGTGGGAGGCATGGGTGGGGGCCTGGTGGAGGCTGCCCCTGCACTGCTGGGGGGTGGGGGTGCAGGGGGACATGAGCAGGTGTGCAGGGTAGTCCCCTGTTTTGTAGGCTGCCTGCAGGGGCCGTGGAGGGTGTACAGGGAACACCTGTGAGGACCCACCCAGCCTAATCGCGTGTGACTTCCCACGCACCCCTGTAATACACGTACCCAGCCAAATCGCGTGTGATGATTCCCACGCACCCCTGTAATACACGTACCCAGCCAAATCGCGTGTGATAATTCCTGCGCACCCCTGTAATACACGTACCTGGCCAAATCGCATCCCTGTAATACACGTACCCAGCCGAATCGCGTGTAAAACTTCCCGTGTACCCCTGTAATACACGTACACAGCCAAATCGCATGTGATAATTCCCGCGTACCCCTGTGATACACGTGCCCTGGCTAATCGCGTGTGAAACTTCCCGCCTACCCCTGTAATACACGTACCCTGGGCAATCTCGTGTTCAACTTCCCGCGTACCCCTGTAATACACGTACCCTGGCTAATCGCATGTAAAACTTCCCGCATACCCCTGTAATACACGTACCCTGGCCAATCGCGTGTTAAACTTCCCGCGTACCCCTGTAATACACGTACCCTGGCTAATCGCGTGTTAAACTTCCCGCGTACCCCTGTAATACACGTACCCTGGCTAATCGCATGTTAAACTTCCCGCATACCCCTGAAATACACGTACCCTGGCCAATCGCGTGTTAAACTTCCCGCGTACCCCTGTAATACACGTACCCTGGCTAATCGCGTGTATAACTTCACGCGTACCCCTGATATGCACGTTACCCGCTTTGCGTTCCTTGTTTGGCAGCCCTGTAAACTGGTCCAGGGTTAGCGCAGCCCTTTGCGATGATTTTGCGATTTTGATGGCTTTTCCTTGCGCGAGGGCGTTCTTGGGGGCGTTACTGGCGCTGCTGCAGGGTCGCTGCGATACTCTGCGCCACGGCTGGTTTGGGAGCCTAAAATCCATGAATACGCTGTGCGCGGAAATCGGTTTTAGCGCACGTGCCTGGCGCAGTCAATCGCACGCGGACACTCTGCGCCAGCCGCTTGCGACACTTTTCTGCGAAATTATATGAATTACCCTCTTTAACCTGTTAATTAGCTGAGTATCATTCTCTTGCATTCGCAGGGACTTGTTTAAAATAAACCATATTTTGCCGCATAGCCGTATTAAACAGTCTTTCTCTGCACTTTTATCGGCTGCATTCAATAATCTTGTAAGGCAGACCTGAATTATGCTGCCTTCTGCAAAAATATTGTCTAGTTTTTCTTTCTGCACCTCACCCTGAATGCGGTTACTCCATTCTAACGTGCTATTTGACGACCAATTCCCATGTGCAAACAACTTTGCCTCTAAATATTGCACTAGATCTGAGAATGTGGTTTCCCTTTGTGACATTCTGAAATTCGTTTTTAGTGGCACACTGCTATTATAAAATGGGTTCCCTTTAATGTGCAAATGGCAGTGTGAGACACACTTGCCACGCCCAGTAGGTACTCTATGATCACTTTCCCGGCCTGCAACGCACCATAAATATGTAGGGTATTTTGTGGAGATTTGGGGTCTGACGGTATTTTATTACCGCCGAAAAATAACTTAGCAATAATCACTCCTTGTATTCAGATTTGGCCATGTGCAACAATAATACAGTGGACATGCATTATTTCAGCACCCAGACATGCATATTTGGTATGCGTGGTTGGTATGCGTGGTTGGTGGTATTTTGGTGAGCATAATTCCCTTGTTTTATTTGTGGCCCCAATGTCCAGAATCCCTTATCTTTGCTTAGATTTTTCGTGTAATCACTAGAGAGACCTCAGACCTACATTTTAGGAATACCACATTTTCAGTGTTAGTGTTAGTGTGCCACCATGGGCGATCTCACTGACTTATTTACGACAGGGAGCTATATGTGGTAATTTTGTGGTAATTTCCACTACCTTATATACGGTAGGGAACTATGTTCAGAGAGTCCCTCTTCCCGTTGGCTCATGTACCTCCAACGAGCTATGCTACAAACAATCACTCTCAACTGTCCATACTGAATATGATCATGCACACATCTGTCTTAAAATGACAATTGCATTGTTTAAAAATCTCCCCTCATCATCAGCACTGTATTGGTAAATATAAAATACACCACCCGTCTGCTTTGAAATATTTTTCTGTATTATAAAAGTTGCATTTAAACACGATCTCACTCTTTACAGAAATAAATAAAATAGCACAGTAACAGCATTGTCTATGATACACTGAAAAAAAAATTGCGGAGAACAGAACACAATTTGCAACATTAACGTGTGATTAAGGCACCGGAATCTACTTTCCTACTCTGACAGAAAATTCTCGTACACACTCAGCTCCCACACTTATGTAATTACCTTATCTGTTCAGTCAAGTTTTCTTTAGCTGTTCTCTTTCTGAATGTGGCTCCCTTGAAGATTAACCCCAGTGAAAAGGAGCGCCTTTCCTTCTCAAACCGGGGTCATTGCCTGGAATTCTCAGCTTTTGCAGATAGGAATGCTCCAACCAGGAAAAAGGTCCTTCTCCCAGCTCTGCCAAATCTTGACTGCCCTTCTCTCTCCTCAAACTCCCCCCAGCAAAACTCTGATCACTCCCGCTAGCATGATACTTGCTATGACGCTGCTCCAATCAGAATCAATCATGCCATCTCCTCCTCTACACAATGGCTCATTTTTATAGTAATACTTTGTAACCAACTGATTTCCTGTTCTTTCAAGCTCTTTTGCTTCCTGTAATTATGTGGACAGGGCAGCAGAAAAAAAAAATGGATGTGCGTTTAAACGTTCACTTTCAGAATAGGCCTAATTCTGCAGTGGAGACACATTTTTATTAGTGGATTATGTTAACCTCAGTTTCATTAGTCAGGTTAGTTATAAGTAATGTTAGTTATTATTTTCAAATGTGTCTCTCGCACCATAGGCATTTCAGGTGAAAAATAGTGTGCATTTTTGAATGTGCACGTGTGCTTTTAACTGTAAAAATAGATTTGCATCTTATATGTTAAAATCGTTTTTGACTGAATAGCCTGTCTTTCCTTGTTAATCTGGTAACACATATAGCAATGCACCATAGGCATTTGGTGCTGGATCAAAAAAATTGCTACCTGTGCAGTAGTGCTGTACTCTGTGCTGGTTGCTACCTGTGCAGTAGTGCTGTACTCTGTGCTGTAACACGCCAAATATCCTTACAGACCTAATCATGACACATTTTTTTGGCATATATTTATTGATAAGGAGCCATTCCAGGTTAATTCCCACATGAATCCAAATGCTGATAATATATGGAAAGATCATATTGCAAATGTTTATGTCTTAACAGCTTCAGGCAGTATTTTGGCTTTTCTCATGACAGATTCTACCTGGCACCTCATTTTTAAACAGGAGGACATATTTCATCTAACTTCCACAGCAAGCTCCTCTTGAGCCCCTGGCGCAGATGGCCTAGAAAAGGAAACTTTTAAAGGCAATCTAGGTTTATGCAAAGTCATGTTGTTCAAACTTTTTAATTCTACTTTACACACCCAGTCCACCCTCATTTCTTGGAAAACCTTCTATCCAATTCCAATGTTCATGATGGGAGACAGAGGGACCCTCGAAATTACATACTGATTGCCCTCATTGATGTGTCCAGTAAAATATCTTTGCCATTAATCTTGAAGAATCTCGAAGAAAGGCCAAATCTCTTTTGAGGCTGAGATAAGAATCATTCAGGTTTTAGGAAAGGTATGGGCTTCACTTTAAACATTGTTATCCTATCATTATTTCAGCAACAACGCCAAACACCGTGTTCCTTTATACAGTTGACTTATTTGGATCTCACCAAGGCCTTTGATAGGGCCAACCAGGCTAAGCTTTGACAGACATTATGTGCTGTATATTTCCTACGTCCCTTATCACTATTCTTAGCTTTCGAAAACCCCAGTAAAAATGTGTTCAGATGCTGAGGGTTCCCTTTTGTCCCTGTACCCTAATCAATTTTAATGGTTTACTACACGGTTGTATCTTCACAACTGCTTTATCTAACATAACATATCATATTTTTGGAATTGCCTTGCTAAATGCCCTGCCTTTTCTCCCCCACTACCCCACTCAATATTTGTCATCTGGCTTATGCCAATGACATAGTGTTAATGGACCAAAACCCTATTGGTCTACAGAAACTATTCAATCCCCTATCAACTTTTTGCAGGACCTGGATTTGGAGCTTAAACATTTATTTTGAATCCTCCGAAAAAAGGGTCAACTAAAATTAAATTGGAATGTAGGCAATGGACATCTAGAATGAATAAACAGATGGAAGTACTTGTCTTGGGGTCCGTTATTAAACGAAATCCCGCTAATGCTAAGGCTCTTAGAGATCAATACCCAATGGCAGTTTCCTTTTCTGGGGAGGAAGTTTGGCTCAGGGGCAACACATTTGTCTTGGAAGCAAGACAACGCAGCGTAACACAGGTTTGAATCCCGATACTATGCTTAGAAACCACATACTGGTATTAGGTGCGTTATAAATGAACAATTACAATTATAATTGTGCACATTGAGCCAACAAAAATGTAGGGTAAGATTTGGAGACATGGGCCTCATTGAGAGGTTGGCGGTAACCTCCAGTACTACCGGTGGGTTGCTGCCAACCCTGTAACAGTGTTGCCACTCTCTGACATCCAGGTGCTACCGGGATAACAGAAGCGGCGGCGGTACAGTAAATCCCCATTTCCATGGAGTCCTATAGGATTCCATGGGAATGGGGACACTGAAGCAGCGACACCATTTCAGGGGCCTGAAATCCCGGCAGGTCGGGCAATCCCCTACTGGCATATTTATAGTTTGGTGGAAAGAGTGCTGGTACGTTGCTACCGGCACCTTTATTTTTCAGACTGCCAGACTCATAATGACGCCCATTCTCTCCATCTTCCTAATGGGGTCCCAATATCTTTCATTCAGTACAGATTAGGACTTTGTTCACTGCAGGTATTAATTGACCGAAAGGCAATGATGCTTTATGCCAAAATTGTGAACCTTCTCCCATATTTCCTCTTCTTTTTCGCTTTATGATATTATGCTACAGAAATCGTGTCCTATGTTAAACAACTGGGTGATGAAGTGTCAAAACAGCCTACATATATCAGTACACAATCTAATATACTATGGGCTGCAAATTGGTTTAAGACTAGAGAGCAGATTACGAGATATAAACTACTCAGGTACTGCTCTCTAACTGAAAAGAAAACCCTTGACAGTCCCTATTTACTTATTTATGTATCCCAACAGAGAATACATGTTTTAAGATCAAGATTCAATCTATTTATAACTCGAGAAGTGAGTGGTGCTCATCTGATAATTCCTAGAAATCAGTGGCTATGTAAATTCTGTAATGATTGTAATGATTGTAAATTTGTGTAAATCTATAGAGAGCTTAAACCATCTTTGATTATCCTATTTTGCACCCTATTCAATGTCTCAGTTTTTCTTGATTCGTATAATTTGTTTTCTGTTGTTGCCTTGTTTTTGGGAGCGTATATTAAGCGGTAGACAGATCTTCTTAAAAATTGCATCTGTTATTGATGCAATACGAATTTAACTAAACACGTTTTAGTTAGTTGTTTTTATTCTCTATGGGCCTCATCACACGGACAGCAGTAAGGGTTAACGGTCACCGTTAATGGTACCGGTGACCGTTAACCCTTACCGCCTTACTACGAGGTCCAATTTGCAGTGCCGTAATTAGCACCTTCCCCATTCCCATTATGCCCTATGGGGCGAAAATGGGAATGGGGAAGGGCAATGGGGGAAGGGGGAATTACTGCCCCACCAACCTTGAAATAGGGCGGTAATTCCCCTTTCCTCCAAGGCGGCGCCGGTATTTTACCGGCATGGACCAAGGTGCTAGTAGCACCTTGGTTCCCCGCCGTCCGTGTAATGAGGCCCAATGTATTGTATTGTTTTGTGTTTCTTTTCAACGTATTTACATGTATGAAAGATTTGTTTACGTTAAAATGTACCACCATTAAAAAAAAGAGTTGATTGAAAAGGTGACGTGTTCTTTCTATTTGCTTGTCTTCCTGACTGTCAAAACCTAACAGTACATTCAATTGCTACATAGCAGTAACTCTAAAGTTTGCCTGCACATTTGGTAACAATGGTGTGACCGGCGATCCAGGACTATTAGCTACAGGCTCATATGGGGGCGAACTGCCGGGACATTCAGATCTTTCTGCATTAACCACATCTACAAACAATCTATTAAAATGGGTTCAGTGTGTTCAAAAATCTACGGGCCTCATTGCGACCCTGGCGGAATGGGTTTAACGGCGCCGGTAAAGGTGCTGGCGCCATTAAACCCATTCCGCCTCATTACGGGGTTCCCTCGCTGGACCTGCTCTGGGCGTCTGGTCAGACCAGACGTCCTTTGCGGGTCCCCCGAGGGGACCAGCATGCTAACAACAGGCCTGTTACTAACGGGGCCGTTGTTAGCATCATCCCCATTCTCATTGAGCCATCTGGGGGCTCGAATGGGAATGTGGATGGTCCGGGTTCCCTGAATGGGGAAATACCGGGCCCTCCTAGGTTGGAATGGCCCGGTATTTCCCCATTCAGGGACCATGGACCCGGACCCAAGTTTGGAGGCAGCCATGCCCTTATTATGAAGGGCATGGCTCCCTCCAAACTCGTAATGAGGCCCTATGTCTCATTGCATGGTACATATGTATGAGCATTGGCACGGTGTGAAAGTTAAAATATTTTTTTATTGGATTTTCTTATGGGTGATCCCAGAGTTTGAAATATATACAGATGAATGTATCGAGGCTTAAGTTTCACAGGTGTACAATCCTTGTCATGCTCATGCCATGACAGGGGCACGAGTACCACATAAAGAGAATCAGAATTCTGTGAAAACCCTGAAACAATTGATACAAATTCCAAAGCTATGTACAAACAATATTTGATAATTGGACTAACCATGTACTATCCAGCAAGCGTCAAGGCAGTAGTCTTGTGTCTTCTCATGTGCTTGTAAAAATAGATTGGTCAGCATGACAAGTATTTTGACTGGATCATTGTAGTATTCTGCCACTGGAAACATGAAAGCTTATTTAGAATTAATGTGCCCCTAATTTCCCAATTTGAAAGAGCCAATTTGCCCTTTATATTTGTATTTTAGATTTAAACTTTTAAAGCGGTGCATAAATAATCATAGTGTGTGCAGATCCCTAACAAAATGATTATTTTCGCACCGCTTTAGTTGTTTATCCCTAACAGCTCCAATAACTCCAGATCCATAAATTGCACACTTGTCCAATTAAACAGCATGAAACTGTGCCCTTTGCAAACTGTATAGCACACACAGCTACTATTAACAGTCTTCTTATTTGAGTTTGCCTCATTTAATGACTTTGTTTCCCATCCTTTATCAAAGGCAATATGTTTTCCTTTTGTATAGGGAAAAACCTTCCTGTGAAAATACCATGGTGGGAATGTTTCCTACACAGAGAGGGTAAATAATCCATCTCCCTTCTTCCTTAACCCCTTCTGCTTCCTTATCCCGATCCAGCTCCATCTTCTGTGTCATTCTTCCTCCTTCTTGTCCTAGTCTCTTGTCATTGTCCACAGTTTTGCCCCTTTTCCTACTCCCAGGCACTCATTTTACTGCCACTTGCTTATCTTAGTCCATCTTCCTCTTCCTTGTCATCATCATAATCTCCCTATCCTTCATTCTATATCCTTATACCTGTCTGTCATCCTTGCCCATGGCTCTCTTCCTCTTCCTTATACGACACTCTCATCCAATTCTCTTGTTCTCATAATAGTCCCCCTTCCTAGACCATGTCCTGCTTAACATTCCTTGTCCCTCTTTCTAATGTCTCATACTCTGCAAGGAACTGGCCAACCCTGCTGCAGTCTCTACCTCTCCTGTTGCCTCCCAGGCCCTTTGCACAGCCCTGGCCTCTCACTTCATCTAGAAAACTAAGGACATCCTGTCCACTCTCTCATCCCCTCCCCCTTTTCTCCCCTCTCCTTCTGTGAACTCTGGCCCTTCCACATCCACCCCCCACCCTCTTTCTGCTCCTTTCCTCTTTTCTCCTCAGACAAGGTCTCTAGACAAGTCCAATCTATGATAAAATCATCAAAACAGGTCCCTCCCTGTTCTTTCAAAACCATCAAGGACCACATTGATACACTCGCTCCTGCCCTGGCTGATTTCTTCAACCACTCCTTCACATCAGGAGCCTTCCCCTCCCCTCTGTAGCACTCCCTTGTGTACCTTTTTCTCAAGAAACCCACAGCTGAACCTTCGTGCCCTGCTAACTATCGCCCAATCTCCATCACTACTTTTCTGGGCAAACTCCTGGAAAAGCAGGCCAACTCGCAGCTTAACCTTCACTCTGATTCTGCCGGTTGTCTCCATGACCATCAGTCTGGCTTTAGAGCGGCCAGAGTACGGAAGCTGCTCCCCTGAACATCTGTGAAGATCTGCTCTCCAACCTTGATTCTAACATCCCCTCTGTCCTCATCCTACTTGATCTCTCTTCTGCCTTTGATACGGTCAACCATACCATCCTGCTCAACCGTCTCTGTGACAACCTGGGTATCACCGATCATGCTCTGGCCTAGCTGACCTCTTTCCTCTCAAATCAACCCTCCCAGGTCCAACTTGGGTCCTTCCTTTCATTTATCTCTCTTTCTACTTGCAGTGTTCCCCAGGGGTCTAACCTCTCTCCCTGGCTTTTCAACCAATACCTGGCAACTCTTGCCCACCACATTGCCATTTTCTGCTCCAATTTTCAGTCCTATGCTGATGACACTCAACTCATTTGCAGGCTTCCCTCAGCCACCTCTTCTCCTTCTCTCATCTCTGATTGCCTATCTGCTATTCAGGATTGGTGAGGCTGGGGCCTCCCTCTGCAACAGCCTCCCTACCACTTTGAAACTTGAGGAGAACCATCTCTGGTTCTGGAAGCACATCAAGACCTGCCTCTTTTCTTTTGCCTTCACTCCTCCTCTACCCTGCTGTGCTTTTCTATCTTGGCATCGTGCACCTGTTCACCCTTTGACTTTCGGGCCCAGGTACCTGCTCAACCACCCACCCACACTGCATCCCGGCAATCCCTTGCACTGGTGTCTGTATCTGCACTTATCAGACACACCCTGTCTGTTGTCTTAAACCTAGCACTTGCGACTTGCTGGCTGCACTACCACTGTTTGTGTGTTATTATTTATGTATGTTATGTTTTATTTATTTTTATTTCTTTTGCTCAGCACTTTCCACCTCTCCTCCCTTCCCATGCACTTGTCCCCTTTCGCACTCTCATGCTCTTGCGCATTCTCAATGTCACTGGGCCTAGTAAGATTGTTGTTTGTTCTCCCCTGTTCCCCTTCCTTGCCACGTCGCGCTGTGAAATACTTGTGTACGAGCGTGATACAAATAAAATATCAATTCAATTAAATACTCGCCTCTCATCCACTGCCTAGACATCCTACCTTTTCCTAGACTTTCCTTCTCATCCAAGTCCCTTACCCTTGTCCTGTTCCTAGTCCCTCAGACACTTCCCTCTTATTTTTTCTTATCCTCAACATTCTTCCACTTTCTAGTCCATATTCACTTGTCCCCTCCTAGTCCCTCTTCCATCTCCTAGTCTCTAATATTTTTTCCTCCTCCTCATCCCTCAACTCAGTACCTCTTCCTCAGCCTAGTCACTCAACAGTTGTGTAGCTCATTTACTTCACTCCAATCTCTCTTCCTTGTTCTAGTCTGTTTCTCTTCCTCATCCTTGTTGATTTTCTTCATTTATATTTCCTCATAGTATACACTTTGGCTTGTCCTAATCCTACATCCTAGTCCCTCTGTCATAGTCATTTTTCCTCAAACCTCATCCACACGCTACTTCCTTAAACTCATCCTATTGTCCCTTCCAAATCTTAGTCCCTTGCCCTTGTCCCAGTCCCACTTCCTCCTCCTAGTCTGTTTCCTTGCCCTAGCACTTCTTCCACAGCCCAGTCCCTATTCCTTATTCTAGTCTCTGTTCCTAAAGCTCATCCTAGTCCTTTTTTGACTCTCTAGTCTATTTTTCTTGTCCACGTCCCTATCCCTCTTCTTAGGGCCTCATTACACGGAAGGCGGTAATGGTTAACGGCCACCGTTAATGGTAACGGTGGCCGTTAACCATTACCGCCTTACTACGAGGTCCCTTAGCAGGTTGGTGCTTTAACGCCTGCTTTTTGCAGGCGTTAAAAACCAACCCGCTAAGGGACCTCGGAGCTAATTACGGCACCGCAAAATTGCGGTGCCGTAATTAGCGCCTTCCCCATTCCCATAGAGCCCTATGGGGCAGAAATGGGAATGGGGAAGGGCAATGGCGGAAGGGGGATTTACCGCCCCTCCAACCTTGGAATGGGGCGGTAAATCCCCTTTCCGCCAAGGCGGTGCCGGTATTTTACCGGCATGAGCCATGGCGCTAATAGCGCCATGGCTCACCGCCTTCCGTGTAATGAGGCCCTTAGTCTCTCTTCCTTGCCCTAGTCTCTCACTCTCCCTCTTCCTAATACTTTTCCTAATTCCTCCTCTCCATTCCTCTATAATGGTGTAGTCTCTCTCTTGCTCATCCTAGTCCTTCCTACTTATCTTAGTCCCACTTCATCAATCCTCTTCCTAATCCTACCCCCTCTTCCCTTTCCCTCAACCTTTTTACCTCTCCATCATCGTAGTCCCACTTCCTTTCTATAGACTCTATGTCTCCTCCTAATCCTGGCACTCGTGCTGATCCTTTTCCTTGTCTTTGTCCTAGTCATTCCCTCTCATTTGAGCCTGTAGTCCTCATGCTTATCTCTCTTCATAGTTAGTTTTTTTCATTATAGGCCATCTTCCCCTTCCCTATTCCTCTTCCTCATCCCAGACATTTCACTTTGAACAAGTCCTACTTCCTCTTACTGATTAGTCCATCTCACTCTTCATTGTTGCGAACCCGTCACCCCTGACTCAGTCACTCATCTAGTAGTACTTTATCATCTAATCTCTCCTTTTAGTCCTAATCTGTCACCCTGACACCGAGCTCCACTCCTAAATCCTAGTGGTAGTAAGTCTTGTTTCTGGTACTCATTAGAAAGTATATATATGTGCATGTGGTATTTCTGCATTTCAATACTGGGAGCTGTGCTTGCATGGAGAGTTTAAGATATCCATGGATCTTGCACTTTGTTATTAAGAATGGAACATAGAGGCTGGCACTGAGTAGAGCATCAGCTTCAGTTGCTTCAGAGGGCATGTTAATGCATGGATGTTGATCCAATGCATTTTAACCAGAAATGGACACATGACCTCCACTCTGTTGGATGCTCCTTACATCAGTCATATCATATTTACAGGGAGGCTGATGTCCTTTTTGCATGGACATTCCTGGTAAACGAATGATGCTTCTTGGTGAAGCACAATATTATAATATTGCTGCAAATTATGGTTAACCTACATTGCATGCCCCAACCCATGGTCTCATATGTCTTGTGTTTATGTATTCTATTTGAAAGTGATATGGTGCAACACTTTGGCAATGTAGTAAGAAGATTGTTAGGTGTTAGGTGTTAGATTGATCGGCTGGTCATCGTTTTACAGTCCTATCTGGTGCTTTTAAAGTGTGTTTTAATAGTATTGAATTGACCATGTCAAATGATACATACATCAAAAGCATTGTATGGAGCTCTGTAAGCCGGTCAAGTGGCACAGCGAGTAGAGCGCTCGCTTTGACATCTGTACAGAGTCTGCTAACGCAGGTTCGAATCCCACTCAGCCTTTCATCCATCCGAGGTCGATAAATGAGCACCACACACCTGGGTAATAATAAGCAGTGCTCAGATACCTGAGGGTTCGTAGCACCATATAAGTGCCAAATTATTATTATTAATGCTGTGTACAGTACATGAGTAATTCCCCAGATGCCGAGGTAAAATGATAGAAGTATGTATTCAGCCAGCAGAGCCTAACAGCTCACATAAAAAATAATCACATGGCGACTGTCCCTTCAGCCTGAATGTTCTTTGATCTGGGCACATTCTTTACAGGTCTACTAGTGTAAGAGTCTGTGTACATGGACCATAGTGCAGGCTTCCATTGACACAATAGGACCTCTCCATGTCCTAAGACAACAGCTCCATCTATCCTAAGGCAACAGTTCCCTCTAGTGACAACAGGCAAAGCTATGGGAATTGGCATTGTCTTACGTAACCTAAAGCAGCAGCTCCATCTAGTGGTGACAACAGGCAAAGCTATGGAAATTGGCATTGTCTCTATGTAACCTCCTTCTAGTGGGGAACTGCAGGATTCCAACAGACAAGCATTCAGAACACACAGACATCTGGTGCCTGATTCATGGAGTGTTTTATAATGGCGCAGTCCCTTAGGAAAACGTTCCATGAATCAGGCACCTGGTCTTTCATTATATCTGAAGATGACAAATTAATGTTTAGAAATAAGAAATGCATTGAACATCTGCAAAATTCGAAACTATCAGCTTTGCAAATGTGTGTTCGTCTGCTGATATAATAGTTGTGCATATACTGTGGCAAACTATTTAGTTTTTCTCACAACCAAACCTAATTACTATTTTCACATTAACGGGGACGCTTATGCTGCATTTTACTTTGACCCCCAGCAATCCTCTTTTGTATTCATTATCGAGCATATATACTCTTATTGAACGCATATCCTGGAGGGTGGGCACACAGCTCAAATGAAAATGAACACCAATATGAATTTTAACATGAAACCTCTTGTAAGTTTAATCATATGCCCATTATTCCATGGAGTACTGATTAACTTTAAAATTCCATCCCACTGTAGACTTTGCAATGAGCCCAAAATAGCTGCCTGCTTCCGGGGATGAAATTAATGATAATTAAATGTATCACGGAAGGCATTTCCATATCTTGTCCTGCACAAATGATCTCATCGCAGATGTAGTTGGAAACCATTTTTAGAGGAGTACTATTAATATCTCTTCCACATTTAATTTGAAATTCAAAATGTTCATCAGTTGGTAATGCATATTTCGGTATATGGTCACAGTATGGTTAAGTAGGCTTGGGGCTAAAGAAATAAATGATGCCTGAGCCCCCAAGTCAGCTTTTTCAGTCGTGAATTGGGAAGGGTACGTGTAATAACAATGTAAAATAGTTTCGTTCATGTATTCCAATGTATAGAGTCCTAATCAGAAAACTTTGAACAGGTAATGCATGCAGTCCTACCATTGGGAAATCTTGCACATGTGAATCACAGTCAGGAAAACTCAACTGTCATCAAACCACGAAACCACTGTATACTTGCTTAAATGAGCAGCGTCTAGCAGTAGTCGACATTGCAGACATATGTGGACTGACCACTCAGCGACTGGTGAGCAGTTCATCCCACTTCATTCTAATATTGGTTTGAGAAAACGACATTTCGATGAATGCCTTCCCGTGTATTGCCTTTATTTATTTATTTGTTTTGCATACGGAAGCCGAGCGTAAATGCAAACGTGGCAAACAGTACAAGGACAGCATTTAACATTAATTATTTATAGGTCTGTTGTTCAATATTCGTTGCTTTAAATAAGTTTACAGACTAGTAGCAATGGGTCGAGATCAGAAACGATGGAAGAGACTCACACAAGAAGAGGCCCACTTAACGCTGATGCCATCCTTCTTTATTGGTTATGAATGCGGACATGTTTATGTGTTTTCAGAGCATATTGGCGACCCTCATATTAAGTCTGCGCAGGTTATTGTAGTTCCTATAAGTGCCCATCTCAAGTGAAGAGGGTTCACTCCATTGAGATGTCTGCTCCTATGTGAAAGGCTGACCGACGGGTCGATTATCTCAATGCAGTCTGCAAGATGCTCCCCATCCCCGTCCTTAATGTTTCTTAAACTTTGATCTACAATTCACAAAGATCATTCCGGATGCACAAAAGACATTGCTTGCATCTTCTGCTTGGCTGAACACACGTATTATACTCTTTTCTAAACCCGGTGCAGTATGATTTTGTGGGTGTACTACCTTTGTGGAATAGATTGGGAGTTGCCAAAGTGAACGGTAAAAGAGGCACACAGTATATTGTGTATGCACAGAAAGGTGCAATGTCCTGATGACCGATTTTTATATTCATTGTTGGTGTTTGATTCTCTCTTTCGCTTGATTTTGCTGGGACAGGTTAGGATGAAAAACTCAATGCATCTGGCAAAATCATAAGGCTATAGACGGTATGTTTATGTATTTATTTCGTGTTGACTGACATGACTCCAATTGGGACACGTCACTTTGTGGAACATCGTGACCAAGAGAGGGAAGGGGAACAATCTCTGGTGAATATTCACATCAGGCAATGTCTGTCCAACCAGCGATAGAGAAAGTGCAGGGGTTAGTAATAGGAAGTGCTTGAAAGTGTTTAAATGAGAAAATTACAAAAACGAGTGATGTTACGGTAAAAGCAGGACTCGGGATCATGGTGAGTGTAAGGCTGATTGAACACTCCTTGTAAGACTTTGGGGTGGCAAATGCGTGGAGCTTGGAGAGCAGCCACTCATGAGAAAAGGGTGAAGAAGACTTATGTTTTATAGAGCAGTGTCCTCAGTTTTTGTCTTAAGCGGAGATAGTGTCATAATGCTCTCCAGTCCTGTGGGAGAGGGTATTCCAGGCAAAGGAACACTCAGGGGCTGATTCATGGAACAAACGTGCGCCGAAAATGTATGAGCAAGCAGGCACAAGCAGGCGCAAGCGCGAAAAAACAGGCGCACGCGCACACTTGCGATTCATGGAAGTCCCTGCGCGTGTTTTCCTCGAGATGTGCGCCAAACCCGTGCATGGCGCACACGTCACTGAAACATCCCGAACGGCGTGCGCGACGCGCACAGTGAAAGCGCACAACCTCGGTGCACACACCAAAAAGGGGGCGGAACACGGGGCGTAATGCGCGGAATGGGGAACAACGCGCGAAAATAAGGGCGTAACTGGGATGTACTGCTGGGAAGCAGACGGAACGCCCACACGCACGCGAACCACACGTATTCATGGAATCGAATAGGGCAAAGCCGCGCACGGCCAAAGACACGCACAGGCCTAAACACGTCCGCCACACGAAGGCAGGCGGTAGCGTCCCTGCGCATCACAAAAGCGCCAATATACAGCAATGATGAATGTCCCATACTGCTATTGTGCCTGGGGTTCGCGTGAAGTTTTTCACGCTTTCGGGCCTGGGGGAGCGGGCTATGTGTATTACGGGGGTTCGCGTGAAGTTTTTCACGCGATCGGGCCTGGGGGAGCGGGCTACGTGTATCACAGGGGTTCGGGGGAGCGAGCTATGTGTATTACGGGGGTTCGCGTGAAGTTTTTCACGCGATCGGGCCTGGGAGAACGGGCTACGTGTATCAGGGGGGTTCGCGTGAAGTTTTTCACGCGATCGGGCCTGGGGGAGCGGGCTACGTGTATCACAGGGGTTCGCGTGAAGTTTTTCACGAGATCGGGCCTGGGGGAGCGGGCTACGTGTATTACAGGGGTTCGCGTGAAGATTACAGGGGTTCACATGAAGTTTTTCACGTGATCGGGCCTGGGGGAGTGGGCTACCACTCACCGTCTGCCTTGCGTGTAGAAGAACGCGTAGCCAAAACCCGCTGTGAAGTAATAGCGTGTGAACCCCAACGGCTGGAAAACACACGCACCGCACCCCACGAAAAGCACGTACAGAGCAATGTAAAGGCACCTGGGATCTACAAGCCCTGCCAGGGAAACGCCCGTGCGCGAAACCTCACAGACGCGCTTACGCACTAAGGGCCTTTGGTCCAATGAAATTGCGTATGCGTGCTGACGCGCTTATGCGCTAAGGGCCTTTGGTCCAATGAAATCGTTTATACGTGCTGACGCGCTTACGCGCTAAGGGCCTTTCCTCGATTTACACGCAGACGTGCAAGATTTTCACGTGCCAAATCACTCCGTATCAAGCTTGCCACGCGTACGCACACGGAAGACCACGCTCCTGCCCAAAAGGCCGAATTACTGCCACCCAGAGCCCCGAGCAGCCTCCCACGAGCCATCTGCTGCTGCCTGCCTGCCTGCCTGCCTGCCTGCTGCCACCGTGCCCTGCCATTTGGTGCCTGCACATCAGCCATCTGCAGGGGTCCATTTGCTGTGTCCACCCCTCCTGGAACAGAAGACTCCCGACTGGGATACCATCGCTCCACAGCCGAGCCCCAGGACCCAGTTGCCCACCCACTCCTGCCTCTGGGGTTGCCATGCCGGGCACTGCAACATCTGGCACCACTGGCAACCCCCGGCCATAGAGGCAGAGGGGCACCAGCTTCACTGCCACCGAAGTTGGTGTCCTGGTGGAGCAAGTGCTGGAGCAGTATAATGCCCTCTTCGGAAGTAAGCGCGCCAACAAGGAAGGACGGACTCGGATCTGGACGGACATCGTGACTGCCATCAACGCGGAGGGGGTGGCAGTCCGCAACTACCAACATGTCAAGAAGCGCTGGGATGACTGCAGGTCCAGGACCCTCTTGAAGGCCCGGCGCCTCGTGGAGGGGGGCCGGGGCCGCATGAGTACCATCCAGATGAGGGTCCTGTAACGCGTAGGCCCAGCGCTCCACACCCAGATCCTTGAGAGGCAGACCCGTCTGGAGTTGAGCGGTAGGTGGCCAAGCATTGCTGTGTGAGACAGGGCATGTCGCAGTGTGCTGGTTGTCTGATACTTGCCTGTATGTGTGACATAGGCCATGTATGCATGTGTGTGTGCAGGGACGTCATGCATGTGAGACCAGTAATGTGTGAACCACACGGTTGGTTCATGTGTTTAAATGCAACATGGGTTGCCCTATGCGGAATGGCCACATGAAAGCATGCCAGTCTCTGTTCCTGGACATGGGTGGGGGTGAGGGATGGGTGCTGATGCCATGTACATGTATGCTGTCCATGTCTGTGTGTCTGACCTGCGTGTCTGTGACTTGTGAATGCCAGGGATGCATGACACATGTTTGTCGCAATGTTCAGGTTCACTGATGCAGCCTAGTCATCCTTGTATCCACTGTGTCTGTGGTGTACGAGGCCAGATGGATGAAACTAGGGTGAAGTGTGTGCATGTGATAGGCATGGCCCATGATGCATGTGAGTACCAAAACAACATTGTATGTTTCAAGAATCCCTTGGACATGTATGCTAATGTCCATAGAATGCGCCATGCCTGGTACCGCATGTGTTTTACCTGCACTGAGCCATGTGTTGTGGAGGGACATGATGGAAGTGATCTTTGACAGTGCCACTCATCTGCTATTGCTTCCTGTCTAGGGGACCATTGTACAGTACCCTGATGCTTGTGTTGTATGTCTCCCTCTACACAGCGCCACGTGAAGAAGAGGGCGGAGACGGCTCTGTGGAGCAAAGCGGCGGGGATGCCCCCACGGCTGCAGCGGAAGGGGTGGGTGAGCCCCTACAGGGGCTTGCAACGGCGGAAGATGGGGTGGAGCCATCCAGGTTGGTGGTTTCCACAGAGGAGGAGACCGCTACTGAGGCGCACATGGGGCCTAGTGGGGGCATCCCTGCTGGTGCAAGTGTTGCAGTCCAGGGGCAGGGGCAGGAGGCAGCACAGGTCGCTGTGGAGGGGCCTGTGCATGTCACTGTCCCTGACACTGTGACTGCACCACCATGCACCAGCAGGGATGCCCCATCCCAGGCCCGTCCGCAGGTAGGGGAGATGTCCATGTCATCTGACTCCCCTCCACCTGTGGACGAGGGGACCCCTGGCCGTAGGGAGAAGGTCCTGATTGGTGTCGCATTGCGCACAGGTGCAATTCGTGATGAGGTGCGTGCTTCCCGGGAGGAGCATGCACGTCATCACGGAGAGCACCGTGCCGACGTAGCCCAGTTGGGATCGGCCATGGTCAGGGTTTCCTACATGTGTCGGCCAATCTGGCGACCCTCTCCTCCTCTGTGGAGACTATGCACCAGTCATTCTCCATGCCGTCTTCCGGCCCAGATGCCACCAGGGCCCCCTGTGGACCTGCCCTGACCAATGCAGCCGGCTCGGTGGGGATCCCATCCCTGCCACAGTCGGGAATCGGAGGTCCAGCAGGGGTGGACACACCAGCAACTGGACCCCAGCAGATGGAGGATGTGATGGCATCATCGGGCAGGGCACGTGCACGACGGCTTCGGTGGATTCCATCAGCCTGGATGCTGTCGTGCTGGCACAGGCAGTTGCATCGGAGGCAGCAGCAGGCTCGACGTGGGAGGCATCATGGCTCGGGACCATCAACATCAGGGGTGCAGGCATCGGCCGGAGGGCAGGAGAACCCTGGAATGGGAGTGGCTTCCGTGTGGGAGCGGTTGGGCCAGTAGATAGGTGCGGAGCGGCAGCGGGCAGAGGAGGAACGGCTCACAATGGTCAGGGCGGAGAACTCCATGCGGAGGGCAGAGGGCGCTGAGGCGGGCTGAGTGCCTCGAGGGTCTTCGCAGGGAGTTGGAGTTGGACACTGCTTTATCCCTGCGAGACCTCAGGGCCAGGGAACATGCCTGCCTCCAAGTCATTGAACAGGAATTTGATGATGCCCTGGCCCATGACAACATCCAGTGAGCCGTTGGACTAGCCCGCTGCCCATGTAAATAGTTATGTAGTTAGTGTTAGATTTCCTTTGTTTTTGCATTTTCTTTGGACCTTTTGGACAATGGGCCACATTTTTGTATATAGTTATTTTTTATTAGGTAGTGTTGTTAGATAGGTTTCATTTCTTTTGTTGGGATCATGGACCCTGGCTTGTTCACCTGTACATAGTTCACTGTTGGATTTTCTTTTCTTTTTACAATTTACCCATGGAGCAATGGCTTTCAATTATAATTTCCCATTGGATTTTATTTTGTGGACTGTGACTTTGGACACCATTCCTTTGGATTCTGATTTTTGGTTTTGCATTTTTTCACGGACATGCTTCTTTTTACTTTTTTTACATTCCCATTTCTGTTAGTTTATTTTTGATTCAATTCATGTTTCCTTTACTACATATTTTTTGATCAAACTTCAATGTGTAGTATCATCTCCTTGGTTTCATGCATATCATGATATGGGTTTTGAGATTTACTGACATCCATTGGGTGTATGTGAGGGACAATTGTTCATTTCCAAACTTGCAATTGGTGTTCTATCATGTTATTGCCATTTCTAAGTGGGTGAATGCAATACTCGAGTGGGTGTTTTGCATTTGGAGGCTGACCATAGGGACCAGGGATCTAGATTGTGATGACATGTTGGCTGGGGAACATGAGTTGGACATGAGTGGGGGCCTGCTGGCAGGTGCCCCACAGTGCTGGGGGGTGGGGGTGCAGGGGAACATGAGTTGGACATGAGTGGGGGCCTGCTGGCAGGTGCCCCACAGTGCTGGGGGGTGGGGGTGCAGGGAGACAGGAGTGGGGGCCTGGTGGAGGGTGCCCCTGACTGCTGGGGGGTGGGGTGCAGGGAGACAGGAGTTGGGGCCTGCTGAAGGGTGCCCCTGACTGCTGGGGGGTGGGGGTGCAGGGAGACAGGAGTGGGGGCCTGGTGGAGGGTGCCCCTGACTGCTGGGGGGTGGGGGTGCAGGGAGACAGGAGTTTGGGCCTGGTGGAGGGTGCCCCTGACTGCTGGGGGTGGGGGTGCAGGGAGACAGGAGTGGGGGCCTGGTGGAGGGTGCCCCTGACTGCTGGAGGGTGGGGGTGCAGGGAGACAGGAGTGGGGGCCTGGTGGAGGGTGCCCCTGACTGCTGGGGGGTGGGGGTGCAGGGAGACAGGAGTGGGGCCTGGTGGAGGGTGCCCCTGACTGCTGGGGGGTGGGGGTGCAGGGAGACAGGAGTGGGGCCTGGTGGAGGGTGCCCCTGATGGCTGGGGGTGGGGGTGCAGGGAGACAGGAGCGGGGGCCTGGTGGAGGGTTCCCCTGACTGCTGGGGGGTGGGGGTGCAGGGAGACAGGAGTGGGGACCTGGTGGAGGGTGCCACTGACGGCTGGGGGGTGGGGGTGCAGGGAGACATGCATTGTTGATCAGTAGTGCAAGGTGACATGTGGCTTGGCTGGGGGGCATGCCCATGGTGGATGGGCTGCCTGCGGGGCATGAGCAGGGGTGCAGGGTAGTCCCCCGTGGTGTGGGCTGCCTGCAGGGGCCGTGGAAGTTGTAGAGCGAACACCTGGGAGGACCCACACGGCCAATTCACGTGTAGTACTCCACAAAACCCCTGAAATACACGTACCCTGCTGAAATCGCGTGTGGAACTTCCCGCGCACCCCTGAAATACATGTACCCCGCTGAAATCGCGTGTGGAACTTCCCGCGCACACCTGAAATACACGTACCCTGCTGAAATCGCATGTGGAACTTCGCGCGCACCCCAGTAATACACGTACCCTGCTGAAATCGCGTGTGGAACTTCCCGCGCACCCCTGAAATACACGTACCCTGCTCGCACGGGGCCAATCGCGTGTGGAACTTCCCGCGCACCCCTGAAATACACGTACCCTGATGGAATCGCATGTGGAACTTCCCGCGCACCCCTAAAATACACGTACCCTGCTCGCACGGGGCCAATCGCGTGTGGAACTTCCCGCGCACCCCTGAAATACACGTACCCTGATGGAATCACGTGTGGAACTTCCCGCGCACCCCTGAAATGCACGTACCCAGCTGAAATGACGTGAGGTACTCCCCGCGCACCCCAGTGATACACATAGCCCGCTTGCCATGCTGGTACAGGGTTAGCGCAGCCCTTTGCGCTGGATTGGGGATTTTGATGGCTTTTCCCTGCGCGAGAGGAGTTCTTGAGGGCGTAACTGGCGCTGCTGCAGGGTCGCTGCGCCACTGTGCGCCACGGCTGGTTTTGGTAGCTGGAATCCATGAATACGCTGTGCGCGGAAATGTATTTTAGCGCACGCGGCTGGCGCAGGGATTCGCACGCGCACACTGTGCGCCAGCCGCTTGCGCCACTTGTGCGCTGAATTCTATGAATTACCCCCCACAGAGTAATGTGTCATTTGTTCTGTGTTTATTCTCCTACTGAAGGCAGCCAACATTAATTACTTTGAGAAGGAGGATCTAAGATGCTTTTTTGGGCAGACTGTCTGTGTCTTCTGGATGACATAGATGGGTCCATCTCTCCAAAATGCTTGTCGCTGAATGCATGGTTGAATGCATGTCATGGGTTCACCATCTGAAAACTAGTGCAGGGCAATGCATTCTGGAGAGATGTGGTTCCGTGGCTTCATGCTGATAGTCAGTTTGGCAGACTTGTTTTGCATCACCTGAAGCTGATGAATTGTGTCTTTTTAGAAGCCCATGTACATGCTGTTGCAGTAGTATATGCATGACATGATCATTGTCGTCATGATTTGTACTCTTTGTGACATGTGTAGAAATAAACATGTCCTAGATTCAAACTCAGAAACACATTCCTTGCTCATGCACAGGTAGAAATTGCATACCACTGATTTCAATTCTATTCAGCTCAATTCAATTCCACGCCATCCATGAAATGAACATGCAGCACACACTCACACACACATACGTGCACGCACGTGTGTCCACTCCTCCCACACACACACACACATATATTGAGGGTCTGCAACTATTGGTCTAGGCTTAATAATTAATGATTTACCTTAAGCCTTTCAATGAGGCATTAACATGCTGTATGGTGGTCTATACCTGCTAATAATGGTCTGCCAGTCTGAGTTATGGGCACAGGCACAGCGTGGCTCTTGCCAGGGCTTTGACATGTCTATTTCTATTAGAGTATTTATTGAGCACAGACCAAGGTCTGGAAAGCAACAGACAGTTTTACCAGGCTAGTTGTAAGTACATGGTGAGGGAAGAAATGATAGAAGGAAGCAGGAAGCTAAAAATGTGGGGGTGGGGAGCGTTGGTGATTTGGCAGCAATGGATCTACAAGCAACCATGGGAGTAAACATGGGGATGCAAATCACCCCTTCTTATTATAGGTGGGTAGTGGAGAGCATGTGGACCTACATTTTAGGGAGGAGTCAATCATTGGAGAGGCGTGTTTTAATTGCATTTCTGGCATGGAAGTTCTACCTGCAAGCCTCTTAAAACCAAGGGCCTCATCATAAGTTGGGCGGTAACGCCAGCGCTAATAGCGCTGTCATTATTAGCCCTACCGCCAAACCCACTGGCGCTATAAGCGCCGGATCACGGGTTTGGCGGAACGGGAAATCCCCATTCCCCATTGAGCCCATACGGGAATTCCCTATTCCCCACTGGGCTCAATGGGGAAATTTTGCGCTTTTACCACCGGCAGATTTCCCACCGGCGGTAAACGCACCAAAAATTGGCAAAATCTCAGCGGATTTCCCCCCAGCTCAGAGCTGGGGGAAATCAGCCAAAGCCTTGATTTGGCAGACCCTTAAATCTGGCGGTAACAGCACTACCACCCAATTTAATGGCTACCGCCAAACTCGTAATGAGGCCCTAAGTATTTTGTTCAATGATGAGGACATTTTAGTTAGGAAGGAGTATAGAAAGGAAATGGAGGCCCTTTTCTGTTTCAATTGTGACACAGATAGCAGTTGCAACTGGCAAATGTTTTAATTGGATGGGTGTACATTTTTCCCTCAAATAGGTGTGAGCCACTGAGCATAGCAGGGGACCCCAAACTAACCAAGTAGATTTTTCCTTAAATAACCAGATAAAACAGTGCTGTTTTACAGCACAGTTTCATTGCTAAATTGGGTATAAAGCCACACAGTTTGCAATTGTTTTCATAGGGTAAAACATGGCAAGAATCTGCAAGATACCAACAAGATACCAACAATGCATAATTACCCAAGTTAAGCTGGAAATATTTGCTGATTAGCTTGGCAGTGTCCCAGTGACCTAGGATCATTCACAGATAAGGTTGATTGAGACTTTGCAGCTCTTCTAAGAATTGCCAAGCCAGGAGAGAGACTGCCCAGTAGACAGCCTTCTGCTCCCTCTGTCAGTGAGTGCAAGAATGCCAGCCTCACTGCCTCAGACCCTTTTCATAAAACCCCCTGTCACTCAAGAGCACCTCCCTTGGACAAGGTCATCCCACTAAAACATCACTCAATTTCCTCTGTGCCTTTTAGCCAAAACACACACTGCATTGCTGAATAGAACTTGCTACATTTCTTCCTACCCCACAACATCGCCATGATTTTAGTATAACGCATCTTCACATTCCTCAGTTTACAACACAGATCCAGCGTGCACATTTAAATCATTTTTCTTTTCCATTTTCAGAGCATCATGGCTTTCGCTCAATCTGCATCCAGCTTATATCATTGACTCATTTGCACTAAATGTTATTATGGGAATGAGTTACATGTTAAATGGTGTTGGGTTAAATAGTATATTAGTTTCATGTTAGTATTTTTTTGAATGCACCTCATGCCATTTAAACAGCATTATGGAGCATAGTGATAATTGTTTAGCATGTGCTCTGAAGCATTGGCATCTATTTAAATTCAGCCTGAGACGCATACTCTTCAGTACATCATTGAATCTCACACCTTTGGCACTAGTTAAAGTTCAGAACATTGCCTTAATGTGAATGATGAAATGTGGAGTCTAGATGTTCAAATGTGGAGGTTAGATTCCTACACTCCCTGCTTTTTTTCCTGCTGGGATATAACCCTAAATCATTCCAGGAAAAACAAACATGCTTTAGTTGAATACCTTTAGTTTCGAATGTTCTCCAAAAGGTTTTGCAGCCTGTATCCTGAATGGGGCATGTAATACTGGGGAAGGAAGATGCCCCTGGACACGCATGGCTCATTGGAAATGCAGCAGCGGAAAGACTTGTCAATGGGAAGCCATGTCTGATATTGACACTTAATTAAGCGAGCCTGGGGGTTCTTGGCAGTGATCACTCTTTTCTTTGGCCTGGGCTGTTCCATCTACATTGGGTGAAGTAGACCCAGTATGAACCAGCCAACCCTGAGAGCAGGATAAAAAGAATGTATTATAGGGGATTGAGGAAAGTGAGGCAATACGAGGGCAATTAGGTTGGTGTATTTATTTCTTAAATGACCGAGTGGAGGGGAGGGGAAGAACATGATGAGGGACAGGTGTTGGAAAATTGCCTGATCCTCCCCCCCAGAGTGTTTACTCAATGAGGTATGTAGTTGATGTGCATGTTTGATGAAAATGGCACCATTTGAAGGAGAACCTTTTTCAGCACCAATAGTGTGACTGCAAGAAAAATACATTACACATGTTTGCCCTTCAATAACAAAATGAAAATTCCACTTGTTCATTCATAGAGCACACACATTTACATGATGCACCTACACACGTGCCATCATTGTTATGACAACTCTATTCTTCCACGAGATAGTGCCCATTGACACAGTCATTGTAATACATTTTGCATTAACATGAATTGTCAAGTTGGGGTATAGTTTCAAAATATAATACCGTTTTAATTACATGATGAATTATATGTGTGGGTCTATTGGTTACAAACCAAGATACATGCTGACAAGAGAGGTTGACGACACTCGAGATGGACTCATAAAGAGGTTATGCTTTAATTCATGTTTTCCATGTATATAAAAAGACTGTCAAGAAAGAAAATGTGTGTCATATTTACAGAACACTCACATTACCATCCCACTGTGGCATCACTAACTACCATATTGTGTCCTTGAAAAAGTGGTCACATACTTAGAAAGGATAGTTTGCAAAAATGAACAACAAGCCAATGCTCTTACTTGATTTCTTTAAAGATATTCACCCAGTAATCGACATCTTTTGGTGTCTTGAAATCACAGATCTGTATCATACTCTTTGTCCAAAAATACTATATTGTTTTTTTTTCTATTGGTCAATATGTCCTCCTTAAGGGTGCATTCTACTAGTCAGTTGCATGTTGCTCTTTAATTGGGTTCTGGAAAAGCAACACAGTGCAACACCATATGCACGGACACAACATGAAGTGGATAAGTTCTGGTGGAATATTAACTTTGGATAAATACGATTGGAGGTCATCTAAATACACATTAAATAGTAGTGGAGCACATATGCACCATTAATACAGTCCCCTGACTCTCCCAAGTTACATTTGCCAATGTCCCATTGTTAACCAGACAATTTCTAACCCATGTTCCATAGGAGGACGCCATAAGCAGTTTCAGCAGATCATCAGGAATGACCCTCATTTTCTATTTTAGCACAACTTGTTCTTATTCATGACAACTTATGTTGAAGTGTAGTCTGTACAACACAATACCGTTGGTTATTAGTACTGTTTACAAAATAATATACCACTGTATTTAGAGAAGGCAACCATGAATTTGTCACGAGCCCTTTTGAAAGCCACGATGTCTGTACAGTGTTTGGGATAGCTATTACATCCAAGCCATCCACTCGTTCACAACAATTGCCAAGGTCGTCCTTCAGCATCCATGAGAGAAATCAGTCTGTAATTAGCAGATTCAATGAGAGACAGTTGTTATGAAGAGGGGTGGTTTTTCTCCATAGAGCATAGTCCCAAGGCTGAGGTGTGCATCTAAGCCCGTGGGGAAGGTTCAGGCCCAATAGCCACATTTCGCCTTTTGGCATACAGGGACAAATCCATCTTGACTGGGAGCTCTTGAAAGTTTCAGTCCTTCATTTGACCTGTTGTTGATCATTATTTCCACAAGATGATCCTTATATTTAGATGGATGTTCAACATCAGTTTACTGGCATTCAACACAGCTTACTACTTTTTTATATTGCATGATGATGGCACTTTCCCACATGCCTATTGCATGCTTTTGTTTTCTCTAGAGTCATTTATGTTTTATACTGATGTTTAATGTGCATTTATTACATAGATTTAACAGTTATCTTCTGAATTAAATGTGTCCTACTAATTCCACCCTTGTTCATCTTTTTGAATTTAAAAAAACCTTATCAAAACAAACCAGCTTAAGTGTTAACATTACTACTTATGTTTCTAGTGTTACAAATGTTATTACTTTATATTTTAACATAAGATATTCAGCACAAATTATTTGTGATTATGCAAGTTGTTTACTATGACAATGTATATATCAGTATATCATCAACAATCTGTATACATCTATCATGTTAACTTATTTTTGTGAATCATAATTTTGAATAACAAAGTACTTTTCTAATGAATTGCATTGATGCTTGACCACCTCACGAGAGAAATGTTATCCCTAAGCTCTAGTGATAATGTTACCCCCTAAGAATCCCTCTTAACGCAGTACACACTTTAAATACTCATTAATCAGCAAAACATAATCTCACAATGACCTTTGAGAAGAATCAGGAACGTTTTCAGATGAAGGTGCACTGCCGCCACTTGAGCACAGGTACTACCTGAGAAGGATGATCTAACAGGGCATCAAGACCCTGGCAGTGACGTAATGACCACGTTCAACAAAAACAGTAGCAGGGCCAATATGTATAGGTTAACAATTGAGAAGCAACAATATAGCATACAGTAGTACAATTTTGCTTTTCACATAACACAGGCAGTGGTTTCATTAGAATGTTGCTTTCCTCAGCATTGTGGCACATGACATTGCATTGCTTTCATGCACTGCCCTTCATAGAGAGGGTGTGGCACATCATTTTGTCATTTAGCAACTTGGCCCGCTTTTCAGCACAACCCACAGCACCCTGCTTAACATTATACATTTCACCCCTTCCCTGCATGGCATGATTGCAGAAAAAACCTGGCGCACTGTGTAATATTCCTGAACACATCGTACTTCATAGCAAACCCACAGTACATTGTGTAACACACCTGCCCACAGCCCAGCTCATTTATTTAATGTAATTATTCAGTTATAATGCGCTTAAGACCAGCATTGTGGTTTCAAAGCACGGGATCGGGATAGGAACCTGTGTCGTGACTCGTGCTGCGTTGTCCTGCTTCCAAGACAAATGTGTTGCCCCTCGGCTATCCTTCCTCACCACATGAGACCATATCTTTGTGTTACATGACAGCTGGACAGAAAGGGAACAGCACACAAGAACATTCATCATCTGGTACAGCACACAAAGCTCACCACATTATATTTTCTCACATATGGGCTTGTGCACCGTTTTCTTTTGGTAGTTTAGAATACATAGTGTGAAAAACAAGGAACAACATTATTGTGTCCTGTGCCTGTAGGGATACTCGGTGCAACGAGCAAGAGCTCTGACATTGTTTGAATAGGAGTCAATTAGCAGCAATAAGCTGCTATTGTAGTTATTAGGCCACAGTTGTTCACTGAAAGTACTTTATTGAATTGTGCCTTGTCCTATAAACAGGCTGAGAGCCCAAGAGCAGGTGGGGAGGAGTATGAAGTAATGTCCAGCTCTTTATTGCAAGGCAAGTGTTTCTCAAGGAACCAATGCCTGGTCCCAGACAATAAGTGCTGTCTCATAAGATTGAGAAAGAATACACAATGAGTGTGAAGGCCACAGTGAGGGTTCTCAGCCAGCCACAATAAGAAATGTGCTGAATAATATGGAGACATTAGCAGAAACAGTGGTACAGATGCAGTGACCAGCAGTGGAACTGTCACGTTTCGTCTAGAATACCATTCATTGCAAGGACGTTGCTAGAAGGCAGTCTACCAGGACCTCCAAAATATAACAAGATAGGGAGCGACATAGTGAGCAGGTGCAGATGGTGGGTATGTGGAATGAACAGGGGAGGTGTGTGCCATGTTGGTTCATTGCATATTGGTCCATCTCGGACCAAAAGCATGTCTGCTGTCAATGGATACAACTTGTATGGACTTACATAATGCACAGAGCATTCAATGGTGCAGTAACTGCACTCTGAGTAACATTTCGGACAGTACTTGATATCACAGGTTCCTGCTTTGTCAAAGATAAGAAAGGGGCCAAGAAAATAAGTCAGTTATTGAATCAGAAAACTTGATCAAGCAACACTTTTAAAATAGTCATACTTTGCACACAGAGTGATCATAGTGGCATGCCCTGCAATAATTATAGATGAATAAGACTATTTATGGACAGCATTAAACAACAGACCAAAAGTGACTGTATATTAAGTGTGAAGCGCATTCTACTGGAAAGAACATACAAAGTGGTTGCTGGATATATTTTATGAATTGTTCAATAATGTAAATGGTTTAGAAGGTAAATGTGTATATGAAACACACAAAACAATGCAATACCTATGACTGCACAACAGTGATCTACATTATATTCACTTATTCATGGTCATGACCAAAGACTGGCGATGCAACTGTTGCAAGTATCCTCCAAGTCAGTCTTGGGCTGCCCTGTTTTTGGTAAACAGAAGACTCATACATCTCGGTTGTGAAATGTTCACTGCAGATATGGTATTGATTTACTTGCAACTCTGCCAAGACAATATTCGGACATCTATCAAAATCATTGTGTGGAAAGCGTGCATTGACAATCTATTGTCATATCATCACGAAGTATTTTGAAAAATGTGTAAAACCATCTTCAGATGTTTGAAGTTGGGACATTCGAAGACAATGCAAGAAGGCCTTGGCCGATTTTGGAATAAACAAGTTCAGAAATAAAACAAAATACACAATACATGTGTGTAATAAAAATAAAAACAGAACAAATATTCATAACAATGGTCAATTTCATTAAAAAAAGTGTCTCCAAAATTGAAAAACTTATTGGAAAAATAATTTCAAGTAACAAAATATTGATAGTAGGTGGTAAAAAAAAAGAAAATAGGAGAATACCTAGACTATGGAATTGTTATCCTACTTACCATTGGTGCTTGGTGAGGATCACATTTGTGGTAATGGATAGCAATATGTTTTGAGCACTAAGTAATAGATAATTGATTTAAAGTTGACTTTATACAACATGCTTGGGACGTGTGCATGTAAATATGGGCATATGTAACATGGGCATTCCTTTGATTTGTTTTGAAGTATCAATTCTGAATTGTATACAACATACAAACTATATAATAAGATGAAGACAGCTGCCAATGGGAAACATTGTAATGCCTTTGAATATGTTAAAAGAAATAGAACATCAAAAAGTCACATAACTAGATTATGAGCTGCCTTGCCCTTCTTCAATTGGATTGGTTGCCGGCAGGCATAGCGGCCCACTCTCAACAAGGCCCACGGGAATAAGGCCATCGCCTGTTCTCTGCCTGTTCTTGCCAAATCTGCCGTCTGCCAGACCCCCTGGTCCATATGTACGCACGCAATGGTATCTTTCATGCGCCTCGCAACTACCACGTGCCACTGAGCCCACAGCTACTGCCGATACACTTACAAGTACACCCGGACTTTTGCTGCCATTGACTCCTGCCTTTACGCATCTAGACCTGTATAACTTGTGATTGATATGTGCATTATTTCACTTTACAAAATATAAATGTCAGTAGTTTCGCACTTTCCTGCCCCAAGGCACTCTAGACCATTGCATTATTCTGATCTTAGACGCACTACACTTCTAGCCAAACGTGTTACTCTGACTCCAGGCATTGCTCAACTGTAACCCAGCATATGTGAGCTACTTTGAATCTAACAGTCTTTCCAACATATTTTAGCCTAAATGCTCCATTTTAGCTTTAGGTCCTGCCCCTTTGCATTCTAGCCTACTGTCTCACATCGAGTCCTGATACTGCCCATAGCACCTTAGCCTAACTGTGTCACTTGAACCCAGGTGCTGCCTCATTGCATCTCAGCCCATTTATGCTATGCACTCTGCCCAATGTGTCTTACCGTGCCCCTTGCACTTTAGCACTATTGTGTTATGCATTCTATCTAATGTGTCCTATTGTATCCAGGTGCTGGCCAACTGCATTTTAGCCAAATTGTGTTATTTCGAATTTAGGTGCTGCCCCACTGCATTTTAGCCAAATTGTGATATTTGAACTTAGGTGCTGCCCCACTGCATTTTAGCCAAATTGTGTTATTTCAAATTTAGGTGCTGCCCCGCTGCCTTTTAGCCAAATTGTGTTATTTGAACTTAGGTGCTGCCCACTGCATTTTAGCCAAATTGTGTTATTTCGAATTTAGGTGCTGCCCCACTGCATTCTAGCCAAATTGTGTTATTTCGAATGTAGGTGCTGCCCCACTGCATTTTAGCCAAATTGTGTTATTTCGAACTTAGGTGCTGCACCATTGCATCTCAGCCAAATTGTGTTATTTTGAATTTAGGTGCTGCCCCACTGCATTTTAGCCAAATTGTGTTATTTCGAATTTAGGTGCTGCCCCACTGCATTCTAGCCAAATTGTGTTATTTTGAATTTAGGTGCTGCCCCACTGCATTTTAGCCAAATTGTGTTATTTCAAACTTAGGTGCTGCCCCATTGCATCTCAGCCAATTTGTGTTATTTCGAACTTAGGTGCTGCCCCATTGCATCGCAGCCAAATTGTGTTATTTCAAACTTGGGTGCTGCCCCATTGCATCTCAGCCAAATTGTGTTATTTCAAATTCAGGTGCTACCCCACTGCATTTTAGCCCAATTGTGTTATCTGAATGTTGATACTGCCCCATCGCATCTTAGCATAATTTGTGTTATCTTGTGGGCTACAATGATTTTACTCTCTCATGCTAGCACAGCACTGCCAATGTGTGGTTAGTGCCCCCATGTCGGCCTGCCGTACTGCTACTGCCTATACAATGGGGCACACGCCATTAGGGGATTGAGTTTGAATCTATACACCTCTACTTATTTGACTGAGGCTAGTACCTCTCCCTGCCCTGCGCTACGTCCTCTGCCCAGCTACTGCCCAGCCCGAAAGCCCAATCCTGTATCGGCCTAGGCCCGAGCACCTTTCCTTAGCTTTAGACTAACCATCCTCATATCTGAATACATTTGCCATAATCACTTAGCATGTTTCCGTTGGTCATCAGCCTGACCGCCTGCCTCCTGCTCCTTATCAGTATGTCACCTCACTTACCTATCACTATGCACTTGACCATACCTAACATTAAATAAGCTAGCAGCTCACCTCTAGATATAAACGACTTACATCTAGAGCTACCTACCAGCTTCCCCCTCCCTACCATAGACAGGAACTTAAGACTCAGAACTAGATTAGCTAAAATCTATGAGCCTCTCGCCCGTTCAATACCTACTGCACAGAGACTAAGATCCACAACTGCCAGCCTAAATACCCTAATACCAAACTCATCTCAGAACGCCTACCCCAAACCCTTACACAGTCCCCCTAATCAAAGCAATCCTGTAACATTACAAGACCACGTTCGCACTAGTACTACCACCACCCCCGAATCAAGGGAGCCCTAATCATTGCCAGATCGTTAGTAGCTCATGCAACGGAAATCGCAGACCTGATCCTCAAAGAAGACCTTGACCTCCTTGCCATCACAGAGACATGGCTACACCCGGCAGCAGGCCCCATGCTCATGCTTGCAGTCCCAGAGAATTATTCCATCCTGAGACAAGACGGACCCAACTCCAGAGGAGGGGGGGTTGCTATTATCCACAAATGTAGTCTTACCATGAGATTAGCAACCACTATCAATATCCTCGCTTGCGAACTACTCTCAGTTAAAGTCCCCCTTACCAATGCCCAAACTCTCAACATCCATGTGATCTATCGCCTTCCAGGCCCAATAGACACATTTTATGAGGACATTAATACCATCCTACCCAGTAACCTTAAAAGCTCTACTCAAGTACTTACCTTTGGAGACTTCAATATGGGCTTCAATGACCCGGAACACCAACTTGCCAACATTACGAGTAATACCCTTTCTGAACTAGGATTTACCCAAAGAAGCTTGGAACCTACACATGCCAAAGGTAGAATACTCGATTGGGTGGTTGACTACAATTGTCTAGCTAACATTACCGACATTTCACCACTAGCCTGGACTGACCACCATCTGGTATCGTTCACGCTTTCTACTATTGGACCCCCACCTCTGCCAGCCTGCAGGGCTCCACCTACACTCACGAGAAACAAAAAGAGCATCACCGTGGAGAGACTTATCCCAAACTTACTCCCCACACTCAACACACTCCCTGACAATTTGGATCTTGAAACCTTGGTTGAAGAATACAATAAAATTATGTCCACTTCGCTGGACATAATCGCCCCCCTTAAACTCAGACCAATTAAGCCCAAAAAGCACTTGAACAAATGGTATACACCATTCCTTAAAAACTTAAGGCAGCAAAAAAGAAACAGCAAGGCCACCTGGAAAAAACTCCTGTCAGCAGCTAACAAACTCAAACTCACTAAACTAGGTGCCCTTTACAAAAAAGACCTAGCAAAACGAACGTCCTTCGACTCCCGTATATCACAAGCCAAATCAAATATGAAGGAATTATTCTCCATCCTTAAAGAAGTAGAAAACCCTATAGCACAAATAGATACTTGTACTAAAGATAAAAACTTGTGCTCAGAAATCCAAAATGCCTTAGCCAACAAGATCACCACCCTACAAACCAAAATCTCCTGTAAAAAAGCCTCCTTGAATGACCCTCACCTGTCCAAACCACCTCAGAAATCTACGCTTAGAGAAACCACTCGCTTTAACTTCTCTAAAGTTACCACACCTGAAGTACAAAAAATCATCTTGTCACTGAAAACTTTCAACTTTCAGGGAGATTTGTGCCCTGCCCAGCTCATTAAAGACGCTGCCCGTGATCCAAGATGGCCGCCGCGGAGACGAGCTGCGACTAAGCCGCGCTCGTACCGGGCCGCCTAAATAAGCACATTTTTAAGCAAAATCAACGCAGCACTCGAGCGGATCGCTCCTCCCAACGCCGCCCGTGGGCTCCGGACAATAGGGAGCACGACTGCGGGGCGCCGAACGCTGAAGACGGCACCCTCGGAGAAGTCACCCCTCCCCCATCGGGAGATTCCCGCTGCCGGGCCGGCAGCTCCAACGCCGCGGAGCGGAGGGGCAGACCGCCTGCAACGAAGCCGAGGGAGAAGGGACAGAGGTGGTGGGGTGACTCCCTACCCCTCCCAGGAGAACCGCGGAGGCATCGCCCCCCCCCAGAGGGAACCGGACTACGGGCGGCAGCAACAGCGGGCGATGGAGCGGTCATTCCAGCTACCCTTCCCCCGCGCCCTTCGCAGAGGAAGGAGAGAGAGCCACAAAGAAAGACGCCCGGAGATCGGCACCAAGGGCACAGGGCCCCCGACACGGCGCAGAGCAGAGGCACAAGCGAGAGCCCCAGGACCGCGGGGTCGAAGCGGAGAAAGTTGGTGAGCACCAAGGATTGGGGAGAGAGTGCGGTGACCATATAAACCCGGCGAGAAAAGACCCCCCCCCCAGTAGGGACCGGAGCAGGGCGAATGAAGGGAAACCGTACCCAAGCAGAGGGATCTCCCCAGGCGCCGTCACATCAGACAGCAGGGAGAAATACAGACTCTACAGACTATATAGGAAAAGGAAAGAAGACGGGAAGCGGCAGGGAAACACTGGAGTAGGAGCCCACAGACAGGGGATACAACCAGTGGGCGAGTGGATCCCGTAACAAGACACAGGAGAGCCTGGCTGATCGACGGGACCACAGAAAGGACCCCCCGAGGCCAAGACAGGATAGCTGTACAAGGAAAGAAACTCACCCATGGAAGAGAGGACCCGCCTGAGCAGACCCCAAGCAAGCACAGACATATTGGAACAGGGCGCCCAGGGGCGATCCAAGAAGACACCCTCTTGAGCTCCAGGGGGGGCACAGCACAAAGTACACAGGGGACTATCAGAAGCCCTCGCACACCCCAGGAAAACACCAATAAACACACAGGGGACCATCAGAAGCCCACACATATTCCAAGAGACATTCATAACATGTCAAGGGCAAAAAGTTAAAATAGTGCCTCCCAGCAGACCCCGATCCCCTCAAAGCAAGACGCAAATATCCTTCAACTGTGGTCGGCGGACACCACGCCGCAAGCGAAGGGAAAGCCGCAAGACAACCAACAAAGGGAAGAAATGGCACAGGCGAACCCCATACAACCCCCATCCAGGGATGACATGCAATCATGGTTCCAGGAACTCCAAGAAAAATTCATGTCCTCCGTACAGGAACAGTTCACGACGATGAAAAACGACATGAAACAAGCGGTCCAAGACCTAAGGATCGATGTGCCGAAACTGGAGGAAAGAACCGATATATTGGAAAGAACACTCCAGGGGATAGATGAGGAAACGCAGCAGACGAGTGAAGCCCAGGAACATTTGATGAGACTCACCCATAACCTTGAGATTCAGTGCGAGGATTTGGAGAACCGCTCCAGATGCTCCAACATCCGCATCATAAATATGGCGGAAACAGTACAGGACAGAGACCTCATGTCGGCAATTAAGGATGTGTTCAGCAATATCATAGATGCAGCAGAGCCGGATACAATCGGAGTCGACAGAGTCCACAGGGTCGGCCCAAAAAGATCGGGAGCACCTGGGGAGAGGCCAAGGGACGTCCTGGTGGCACTTTCCTCCTACCCGCAAAAAGAACAAATCCTGAGGAAGGCCAGAGAAATGGATCACATAAGAATGAAAGGTCAAGAAATCCAATTGTACCAAGATCTGGCACTGATTACACTGCAGAAGAGAAGGGCGATGGCCCCACTAGTCAAGGCCCTACAGGCGAAAGAAATTCGATACAAGTGGACTTTTCCATTCGGGCTGACGTTTACATGGGAAGGGAAACAGCGGAGAGCAACCACCTGGGAAGAAGGCCTCAGCATAATGGGCCTTCAGGGAGATACGGAGGACGTGGAACAAGCGGCACCCAGCGGAGAGCAAAGGAGAAGACCTAAAGGATGGGAAACGATCAAGCACAATAGACCAGCCAAAGGAAGAGAAAGCCATAGGAAGCAGACATGAAAAGAGGATGAGACACAGAGAGAACGGAGGGCGCCAAGCGACATCGCACCAAACTCTGGTGAGGGGGCGGGAGAGAACACTGCAGCTGTACATGAACTGAAGAAGGCGGTCCGGGATGGACCCTCCGGCTTGGAATCGGGTAAGATAAGACATTTATGTGGGGTTTAGGAGCCCCCACACACACAGCCCCCGAGAGGAAGGAGGGCAGGGAGCCTCGGGCGCAACGCCCTGGCATCAGTAGGAACCCTTGCCCTACTCGGGGGCAACAAGTTCGGTTCAGTTTTTGTTACCAGTTGGGGGGGGGAGTTAAGAGGGCGGGGAATGATGGACCGGGACAACAGACAGAGGGCAGCGGAGAAAGAAAGGATGTCAAATACTCAGAACTTGTGCCTTACAAAATGGGGAAGATACGCATAGTGACCTATAACATAAGAGGGATGAATCACCCCGTAAAAAGGGTGAAACTGGAGAAATTACTCAAAAGGGGAGGGGCGGACCTCCTTCTCCTACAAGAAACGCATATAAGAGCAAAAGACAAACAAAAGGCTAGGATAAGGGGATATACAATATGGGCCCAGGCTAACGCCACAGACAAGAGGGCGGGAGTCATCATAGCAATGAGGACCGGAAGGGACGCCATACTGGAGAACTCCATCACAGACAAGGAGGGAAGGTATGCGTTCGCAAATGTGGTGCTGGAGGGGCAGAGGATCGCCCTAGCGTCAATATATGCGCCCAATGTGGGACAGGACGGCTTTCTAAGAGACACCCTGGACAAATTAGAATCCTTTGCAAGAGGGGAAGTGATCTTGGGAGGAGATCTGAATATGGCGTGGGACCCACAAAGGGACAGAAGCACAGGAGGGGCATATGGCCAGGGGGCTCCATCGAAACGACTTAAGCAGCAAATGGACCAGATGGCCCTGAGTGATGTATGGAGGGAACTCAGAGGGGACCAAAATGGGTACACTTACTTCTCACATGTCCACAACTCGATGTCACGAATTGACTACCTATGGGCTTCGGTGGGTCTCATGGGCAGAATCCAGGAGGTGGAAAAGGGGGCAACTCGATGTCACGCACCCTTGTGGCTCGATATGAAACTTCAGGGGAAATCTAGAGATCTGTGGAGGTGGAGATTGCCGGAGGACATAATCCAGGACAAGGTCACGGGGGAAACCATAAGGGGAATGATAGAAGAATACTTCACGGACAATGACACAGGGGAAGTATCAATCTCCACAGTCTGGGAGGTGTTTAAAGCAGTGATCCGAGGGAAACTAATGGCACTAAAAATAACGATGGAGAAACAGAGGTCGGTGTGGGAAAAAGAATTGGAAAAGTCAATTACTGAGATACAAGGGAAGATACTGACACAACCCTCCAGGGAACTTCAGAGGACTCTTAGACACACGCAGGGCCAGCTAGAAATGCTGCGCACAAAGGGAGCGGAAAGGAGCCTTCTATACCTAAAACAAAGGTACTACATTAAAGCAAATAAAGCAGATAAATTGCTGGCGAGACAACTACGTGCTAAACAGAAAGACATAACAATCAAAAGCATTACAAACATGAAAGGGGAACACTTTACATGCACACAAGACATAGGGGAAGTCTTCAGAGAATACTACCAGAAACTGTATACCACAGACCAACCGGAGGCAGACGCACAGGACACATATCTGAAATCCCTCACATTCCAGCAAATCTCACCGGCAGACAAGCAGGCCTTAGAAGACCCCATAAGGGAAGAAGAAGTTAGAAAAGCAATAAATGAACTACCGAAAAATAAAGCCCCAGGCCCGGATGGCTATACGGCCCCATTTTATAAAAAATATGCGGACCAATTGACCCCGGTTCTAACCAGGTTATTGAATTCCTTTAAAGAAAGTGGCAATGTGACCCCCACCATGAACGAAGCGAAGGTCCTGGTATTTCACAAACTAGGGAAGGACCCATCCTGCCCGGCCTCATATAGACCAATTTCACTGATAAATATAGATGCCAAAATATACACTAAGATATTAGCAGCTAGGCTCTCCCCGCTTCTTCCTAAATTAATTCACCTAGATCAATCAGGCTTTATCCCAGGGAGACAAACACACGACAGAAGGGTCACCCATCTGGTGAAAAAGATAGGTATAAAGCGAATCCCAGCAATTCTCCTGGCACTTGATGCCGAAAAAGCATTTGACCGGGTGGAATGGTCCTTGTTATTTAAGACACTTCAATGTATGGGATTTGGGGAACACTTTATTGCCAGAATTAAAGCAAACTACAACGCCCCAACTTGCAGAGTGGCCATCAATGGGGAGGTATCAGAAAAGGTGTACATATCACGGGGAACTAAACAAGGGTGTCCACTCTCTCCCCTATTATATGCTATATTCCTAGAACCCCTACTGATGAAAATTAGGGAAGCTGCGAATGTTAAGGGGATAGAGATGGCAGGCATGCAACACAAGATTACCGCATATGCGGACGATATGCTGTTGGCACTAGAGGAGCCGACTGATCGCTGGCTGCAGCAATGGGAGAGCTAGAAACTTTCGGGGCCATCTCGGGGCTAAAAATCAACAGAAACAAATCAGAAATCCTAATACTGGCAGGAGACGGGGATAAGATTAAGAGAGAAGCAAGTGCACTCAACCTCAAGATAGCAGAGGAGGGTATTAAATACCTGGGAATTACTCTCACACACAAGGTAGACCAACTGTACAGTAAAAACTACCCGCAGCTACTTACTAGCGTTCGAAGAGACATAGAAAGATGGAACCCATTGCTGATATCATGTTGGGGTAGAATTCAGGCGGTAAAGATGACCATTCTCCCAAGGCTCCTATACCACTTCCAAGCCCTGCCAGTGGGGATTCCCCGCTCATTCTTCAAATCACTCCTGAGGGTAGTCTCAACTTTGGTGTGGAAGGGGAAAACTCCGAGGCTGTCCAGGGCGGTCTTAACCTCGTCAACTAGGGAAGGAGGGATGGCACTGCCCCACTTTCAAAAATACTACCAAGCGGCCCAACTAAAGGTGCTTCGGGAATGGCTGGGAGAAGACCCACAACAGATATGGGCAGCACAAGATAGGGCGGTGGCCAGAACCCCACTAGTGGAACTACTCTGGAAGCAGAAACAGCACAGAGATCCCAACATAGGGATCAGCGTAATACTGAGCACGACCTTGGAGGCGTGGGACACCCAAACAAGAAAGGGCGCAATGTCCAACACAATAGGCCCATTCACACCCATATGGAGGAACCCGCAGTTTCCGCCAGGGTTGGAGCAGGGCACATCAGACAACTGGGAGGAGGCGGGCATAACGAAAATTGGGGAAATGTTTTGCAACAATGAAATTATTCAATACGAATCATGCCTCACACTCCCAACAAGAACCACACGGAATAGATATAGTTATGAACAACTTAAGCACTGGCTAAAAACTCCCGAAATAGCGAAGGCGGCTACGAGAACCCTAACCCCATTTGAGAAATACATCACAACCAACTCAGGGGCAAAGAAATTGATTTCTACACTATACTCCTTTATAAACAAACAAGGTGAAGAGATCAAATGGGCATATATGCGCAAATGGGATAGAACGCTGGGAAGGGAACTCAGAAGAAAACAGTGGGAGGACATTTGGGCCCAGATCCCCAAACTGACAAGAGCGGTGCAGATGAGAGAAATGTGGATTAAAATAGTGACTCAGTGGCACTACACGCCTGAGAGACTGCATACTATGTTCCCAGGAACATCTAATCTCTGCTGGAGGGAGTGCGGAGAAGTAGGGACGTGGAGACACATCTGGTGGGCCTGTAAAGGAATAGTGCCGTTCTGGGAAGAAGTTAAGGGAGAAATGGGCAAGATATTTCCAGATGTGGGACAACTAGATGAGACCGTATGGATGTGTGGCATGAGAGATGACACTACAAGAAGCTACACGAAAGCACAATGGAGAAGCTTTGTGGGACTTCTCATCGCGGCATGGACAACAATTGCCCAAAATTGGAAAAAGAAGGATACACCGCTAATATTTACGTGGCTTCAAAAAGTATGGCCGCAGCTAGCAATGGAAAAAGTCACTCACACAATCCAAGGCACTAAGAACAGGTTCACCAAAGAATGGGGTGGGGTCTTGGAACACCTGCAGTCAGACTTTATGGATCAATGGTGCCCCCACAACATAAAGGTCAGAGACATTTTCAACGCATAAAGAAATCCACGAATCAAGTCACATGGTCCTTGGGTGGGAGGGGGGAGGGCGAGTTGGGGGTGAAATGTTGGTACAAAGTTTTATTTGTTGTGTTTATGACCAATGAAAATAATAAAGATATGTTAAAAAAAAAAAAAAAAGACGCTGCCCGTGACTTTTCCCCTTTCATCACGAAGCTAATCAACACTTCCTTTTCCACCGGTTCTATCCCTACCAATTTCAAACAATCATGGGTACTACCACTACTAAAAAAAACACTCTTGACCCTGCCACGCCCACAAACTATAAACCCATAACGACCGTACCATTCCTTCTAAAAATCTTGGATAAGGTCGCCTACGTACAAATACAGAAGTACTTGGAAGAACATCACCTACTAGGAGCTAGACAATCAGGCTTCCGTCCTCAACATGGGACTGAGATGGCTCTTATTGAGCTTAAAACTCAGATCGATAACCTCAGAGACAATGGACAAGCTGCCTTACTCCTCCTCCTTGACCTTTCTGCAACATTCGACCTGGTCGACCACTCTGTCCTATGCACACACCTCTACACATCAGCTCACTTCTCTGTTGAGGCCATTACATGGATTAGATCATTCCTTAACGGCAGAACCATGAGGGTCTTTTCACCTACAGCTGCAGAAGACCCTATACCTATCACTTGTGGTGTGCCACAGGGCTCCTGTGTCTCCCCTACACTGTACAATATATTTACCAAGCCCCTTTTCGATGATCTGGATCATCTAGGTATCACCTACACTAATTAGGCAGATGATACCCAGATCCTCCTTCCACTTTCTGGAGATTATGGAAAGGATTTGGCCTTGGTGAATAGAGTGTACATCATCATCCATGGCCACACACGGACATTGCCTGAATGATGATAAAACTGAACTCATCATCCTCTGTACTACCACCAGTTTAAAGAAACCAGGCCCTGCCCTGCCTATTCATCCTTCACCATCGATGGCAATAGCATCAAGGTGGGACAAGAGGTTAAAACACTAGGCTTCTACTTGGACTCCAACTTCTTTTTCAACAGACAGGTGAACTCCCAAGCCTCTGCCATGGCTTATACGTGTTAACTGATCCGTGCAGCCAAACCCTTTCTGTCCGACACTAGCTGCTTGACCCTTGCCAGAGACCTCATATTGTCCCGCATGGACTATTGCAAAGCTCTCTATCATCCTCCAAAGCTACCGCCAGCAAACTACAAAACTCTTTAGAACAACGCTCTTAGAGCAGCATTGGGCAACTCTAGAAGAGATCATATCACAGTACACAGCCAATAGAATAATTGGCTCTCTATCAAAGACAAAATTCTCTTTAAAACTGCGTCACTTACTCACAAGTCCCTCAATAATCCTGCTCCAACTTACTTGATCTACAGATTTCATAGACAGACCTCCCTGAGACCCACAAGGACAGCCTATAAAGACTGCCTCTCTGTCCCCAACTTTAAACGCTCTACTATAGGGGGCAACAGCTTCCCAGTGAAAGCGGCTAAACTGTGGAGCTTCCTACCGCCAACTCTCAGAATGGACTTACCTTATCAAAACTTCTGATCTAAGATTATTTCATGGCTGAAGACGTAAGCCCTTAAACACATCTACTCATTAAGTCTCTTATATTCCTGCCAACTGTACATACTGTACCCATATGTGTTTACCTGTAGATATGTATATAATCCTGTTATTACTATTACTGTGTGAATGTACCTGTATATTTTGCTGTTGTTGTAACTAAGCTTCGCAAATTCATGTAACTGCTGCGCCCTGTTACCTTAGGGTATTCTGGCGCATTACAAATAAATAAACAAACAAAAAAACATGAGTAACTGGTAATGAAATCTAGCATGCGGACACCTCAAATAATTATACCCCACTATGTTAGCACAGCAACATTGCACAAGTGATGTTTTTTATGGTTTCGTGATGTAGATTGGATCACCAATTCTGACCTCCGGTGCAGTGCTAGAACACCCCGGACTCCAGAGAATTTTAGTCCCTTTTCTAGGACTTGTTCACAATGCGCAGTGAGATCTTGCCTAGTTTAGTTAGCTCATGCTAATGTTCAGTGTTTGCCCTGGTCAGTCGATGATGCCCAATAAGCTTGAGCTTGAGCTTGATCCTGGATATATGATTCACATATTTATGTGTATTGACAACATCTGCATTTGACCAGTATGAGACACTGCATCTGTGAGGGTAGATAATTGCATGGCATTGAAAGTTTTACCCCTTTGTTTTGTCAATTGAGATGAGAAAGGAGAACTGCTTTAAAATCTTCTACTAGTGGCACACCCAATTGTTAGGTCCTGCTGAATTCAAAGAGCTAATGCAATTTGTTTTTGTTGGTATTTATTGGACCTTTTCACAGCCTGCGATGCAATTTTGTAGAGCTGCATGGTCTTCATGTGTATTGTGGTGCCTTCAACAAACTACTTTTGTTTATGACGCATATGAAATTCTCAATGTAGCTTGCTTACATTGGAAAAAAACCTTTGCCACAAAACAAGAAGGGGCATTTGTTCAGTTGGGCCAGTTGAATTTGAAATGATTTGCAAACATGCCTATATGCCACATATACGGAATGCATGCCATCCAAAAGACTGGAATCAGATCGTGGGATGCACCAGGGACAACATGACAATGAAAAAGTTCTATCAACGCATTGTAATATTGGTGACATTTATGAAAATAGTTTTAAACAATTTTAAACAATTTCAAAAACATAAAGTGTAGAGATAGAAATACTATTAATACAAGATGAGCTGTAATCTGTGACAGGATCAAGAAAAACACAATACTACTGCCATCACATAGAAAAGAATACCTTTGGTAGTGCATGATCAAGGTACAGTAAGGTTTGTAATGGTACAGTTGGTCAAATAGCCGGACAAATAGTTGCACTCAATTGATAATATACTCACTCATTATTTGGCACACGTGGACGAACAGTGACATGAAGACTGCACATCACGGCCATCAGATTTCAAATTACTGAATGGGTAAGAGACAAACCACTAAAATCACTTTGCTCGTTGTGCACAGTACAGGAGGATCGTCTTCAGGTAGATGGGCTCTGCTGGTTGAATTATCTTGGCAACCTCTATGTTCTTCCAATCTTTGCAAGCATTGACCATGATAGCCTTGACAAAAAGTATAGGCTTTTTCCATTCTGCTTGGTTCAGGATAAAAATAGAACAAAAGACTGCTGTAATGTTTTGAATTGCGCCTTTTAATTAGATACAATATATTCACTGAATTAATGTTTATCCATTCAGTTGATTTACATGGTATATTTTTACTGAATATTATTCAATCGTTGCAACTTATGCACTGAATTAACATTTTCATTCAGTTGTGCTAAACCAATATACACTCACTAAAACATAAGGGCGCCAGTTACCGCTTTAGAGGCTGAATTTTTTCGTTTCTGAACTTAGTCAAGCAACAAGCGGCAAAGGCAGACCACATGAGCTAAAGTAACAACATGTTTAAAAACTTTGAAAAACGAGAGAAAGAAGCAGAACTTTTATTTTCAAACCAGACAGCACAAGTACCATTGCGAAATGAGGAAAATACCAAATCACTCAGACAATTATTTATACAACAAGAAAAATTACTGAAGCAAGAAATGTCAAGATGGTGAAACATCAAATCTCTTGAGAAATATTTACAAGTAGGAAGAATCCCACGGGGCTTAAGAATATGTATTTTTCCCTCATTTGAAGAGGATGATATAGAAAGTTTAAAAGATTGGGAAGAGCTACTAATTAATACGTCAAAAGAAATGATACACAAACTCATTATCAATGCGAAAAAAACACATGAACAACTCATTACAGAAATCACAAAAATTAAAGAACAGATTGAACTACATAACATTCCCGAAAAAACCTTTAAAAATTATGAAATTCTTGACAAAATCATAGACCAACATGTGGAAGCCACAAAATTAAAAAAAACGACAATTTCTTAGGGATGAATTGGACTATAAATTCAAACGAGTATATACTTTTCACAAATCTGCATCTAATCTCAGCTCAAAACCAACTCCGAAACCAAAAGGATACCCCAAGTCTCAGCAAATACCACAAACATCAGATACTGACTCTATTAGCGATACAGACTTGGAATTACCACCACAAATTTTACAGGCATCTAAGGAGCAAGTTGATAATACAATTCCACCATCATCGACATCTTTTTTAGAAGAATATCAACAATACAAAAAAACACGAAGCTATCCAAGTTGGGCCAAAGTACCATCAACCCTATCAAACAAAGGAAGAGGGGCTCAAGGGGACACAGAACGTATGGCAGAAAACCAACAGGACAAACAATTGGGAGTCCTAACAAGATCCAAAAACCAGCAGAGAAAAACCTGACTGTGAACTTGACAAATTCTGATCTTTCTCCACAACTTATTTCAGCTCTCAACAAGGGACTATCTTTCTGTCCTTCCAACAATTGGAACTATTTTGATACTACAACTGATCTTTTTTTATTTTGTAGAAAACTAAAATTAAAACTTCACTTTCTTAACACCACTAATAAAAAAACAAAAGAAAGAAATCAACCGATATCAGAATTAACAGTGGATCATGTAGCAAATACTGTGGACCTATTGAATTTACCTGAACCACAAGAAATACACACAATTCAAACTTTTGCAGAGGAACAAAATATCCTATTAGGACAAGCAGCAAGTACCCATCTTAAACCAAAATCTACCTTCATTCCACAACTACCAGAAGGCAATGTGGTAGACATCTTCTACAAGGCGGTTCAGAAAGATTTAAGATGCGAATATCTTAAAAAACAAAAAACAAAATTCAAAAATAATCTAACCTTAGCAGAAAAACAAGCTATCACAGAGTTAAAGAACAATGCAGAAATCACAGTGAAAATGGCTGATAAGGGTGGTAACATTGTTCTGTTAAATACTGAAGACTATATAACTATAGTGAATCAACACCTAGCGGATGAACACTGTTACAAGAAACTCCAAAACAATCCTATTTCAAAACTACAAGAGGATTGGAGCATAATGAGCAAACATTGGGAAAACATAGGACTTTTGACAGAGGAAGAATTTCAATATATGAACATAGCACACCCAGTACTACCTACCATCTATTTCACACCTAAAATCCACACAAAATTTGAAGGACTCCAACAATATAGACCAATAATAAACAGCATAGGATCCCTCACTGAAAGAATTTCGGAATATATTGACTTCCAATTACAACCTCTGGCAGCAGGACTCACATCCTATATAAAGGACACGAAACACATAATTCAGCAACTGGAACATATAACATGGGAACCGGAATTTTGGCTTGTAACAATGGATGTCTCAAGTCTATATACAAGCATCCTGCATGAAAAAGGACTAAAAACTACAGAATACTTTTTGAAAACGAGGTCTATATCTTATTAAGCACAGAACAACATGATCCTGGAGATGCTCCATTTTACACTCTGTAACAACATTTTTACATTCAATAAAGACATCTAATGAAAAAACAATTCGAAACTTCAATATAACCATTGAATATAAAAGGAAACTATACAAACCACCCAAGGTTTCACTCCCTCTCAGTATTTTAAAGAACACAATGGAAACAGCTCTTTAGAACTCCCTAAAACACAATCGAGAACCTCCTGAAGAACCGTCCCAACATAAGACGGGGAAACACGTGTCAAGGATTCTTTAAGAAAAAGCAATCTGAGGATTTTTTTGAGGATTCTTTTAGAAAAAGCAATTTGAGGATTAATCAAGAAAGACTAAAGAGGATATATCAAGGAAGAAATGATTCTTTAAGAAAGAGGAACTTTACAGAAAAAGTAAAATACAGCACTAACAGTACCAAAGAGGACTCAATTTAGCACAACTGAATCAAAACGTTAATTCAGTGCATAAGTTGCAACGATTGAATAACATTCAGTAAAACTATACCAAGTAAATCAACTGAATGGATAAACATTAATTCAGTGAATATATTGTATCTAATTAAAAGGCGCAATTCAAAACATTACAGCAGTCTTTTGTTCTATTTTTGTTACTTACACCCTGGTCAGCCCTAGGGTGATCTGTAAGTTTGAATTAGCAGCCTAACGTAGTACTTTATATATTTATATATTTTCATGTTCAACCAATATACACTCACTAAAACATAAAGGCGCCAGTAACCGCTTTAGAGGCTGAATTTTTTTGTTTCTGAACTTGGTTCAGGATAAGGAGAATCATCCTCAGTGTAAAATCCTCCTGTTCTTTTGCATTGTCTTGTTTCCATTCCTTTCTTGTGTGTACAGGAACCCATGAAGGCCTGCTGTTTAAAATGTGTAAGTGTTTGGTATAAACAAGATGAGCAGGGGAAGAACTACAAAAGAGTGGACTGTTGAAAAAATATAGATTCAAGTGGTATTGCATTACTAATTATATAATAATAATAACAAAACATTATTGTGATATAGTCCAAAATGTAGACTTTACACAAACACATAGCATATAAAGCACATAAAACACATACAACACATAAAACATAATAAGCAGGCATGATAATAAACAAAATAGTGATAAACTGAGCATAAGACTGAGCATAGAACTGAAGGCAGAAAACATAAAACGTAAGGCCTAAGAACATAAAACGTGAATCATCAAATCATCATCATCTAAAAATGCGTAAACAAAAACCTTGTCTTCATCTCAATTCATGGTTCACCCCCCAACTCAGAGACTTACGTAAAGAAAAAAGAAAGGCTGAGTCTCTTTGGAAAAATATACCATCGTTAATCAACAAAAATAACCTAACCACGGCCTCCTCCACCTATAAAGCTGCTATTCTTGCAGCCAAAAAAGATGTTTACAATAAATGTATCCTGCAGGCCCAATCAAACACTAAGGAACTTTTCAAGATCCTTAAGGAATTAGAGTCCCGGTTGCCCCTTTGGATACCTGCATCCCTGACCCCACCTGGTGTACCAATACCCAAAAGGCACTTCTAGATAAAATCGCCTTACTTCAAATGAAAATAAATGGTAAAAAGAATAACCTCACTGACTCTGCCTTGAACACACCTTCATTCAACCTCCCCTCACCCCTAAACACCCCTTTAAATCGTTCAATTTCTCACCTCTCTTTATTGAGGAAGTTGAAAATATCATTAAGAAGCTCAAACCTTCAAACTGTCAAGGTGATACTAGCCCTGCTACTATCATCAAGGAGGCAGCGCATTACCTTGCACCCTTTATTACCACCTTTATAAATGCCTCCTTCAGATCTGGCATCGTCCTAGATAACCTTAAGGATGCTTGGGTTATTCCACTAATCAAAAAACCCACTCTTGACCCAAGTAACCCCTCCAACTATGGCCCATTACTACAGAACCATACTTATAAAATATTTTGCGCCGTGCTGCCTACATGCAAATTCAGGACTATCTTGAATCAAACCTACTACTGGGTCTCCGTCAATCAGGCTTCATCCCAGACACGGTACAGAAACCGCCCTGATTGACTTAAAAACACAAATTGAAGACCTAAAAGACAAGGGCAAGTTGGCACTCCTCCTCCTCCTTGATCTTTCGGCAGCTTTTGACCTGGTTGATCATAAAATTCTTTGTCACCACCTCAAAACTGCTGCTCACTTTTCAGACTCAGCTTCATCCCTGATTAGCTAATTTTTGGCCAACAGAACTATGAGGGTCTTCTCTCCATTAGCCTCTGCTGAACCAGCCTCTGTCCAATATGGAGTCCCACAAGGGTCCTGTGTCTCTCCCACAATGTGTTTACCAAGCCACTCTTTGACATACTTGACTATCTGGGTGTCTCTTACACCAATTATGCTGATGACACCCAGATACTCATCCCCATCACTGGCAACTATGCCTCAGATGCTAAAGCACTTAATGAAGTCTTCTCAGTCATCCAGGCATGGATGGCTAATCATGGGCTCTGCCTTAATGATGAAAGAACTGAGTTGTTTGTCCTCGGCTCACACCCCAAACTAGCCAAACTAGACCCTGCCTACAACTGATTTACCATAGATGGAAAAATCATGAATGTGTCTAATGTTACAAAAACTCTTGCCATTTATCTTGACTCAACACTATCTCTCTCTAGAGAAACAAATGCTGTGGCGTCTGCCTCAGCCTACACCTGCAAACTCATCATAGCCTGCAGTCCTTTCCTGAGGATTGAAAATTGCATTATCCTAGCTAGAACTCTAATCATGGCAATAATTGACTACTGCAACGCCCTATACCTAGGGACCAGCCAAAGAAATATCAACAAGTTACAAGTTACACAAAACAATGCCATCAAGGCTGCCCTCAACATCCCCAGGAGATCTCACATCTCGGATAATAGACGCAACCTACACTGGCTCCCTGTTGCGCAGAGAATATCTCTCAAAACCTTAGCCTTAGCCTACAAGGCGCAGAACAATCTGGCACCAGATTATCTGATTAATCGCTTCATGTGTCACTCTGCTAATAGACACCTGAGGTCAACCTATGTCAATACACTTTCTATACCAAGCTTCAAGCTTCAGACTGCTGGGGGAACAAGCTTCGCAGTCCTTGCGGCTAAACTTTGGAACACTATACCTACCACACTCAGAACAGAACCAACGTTCCACTCCTTCAAGAAAAATCAAACGTTGGCTCTTCAAGCTCGATGCGGTCACCACATCCATCTAATAGGCTTCCATTTTATTTACACAAGTGTCACAGGTGGCACACCCCATTCTGTATCTCTGTATAGTTTCCTATCATTCTCTCACTTTCTAGCGTTTCCTGCTGCCTGCTATATCTTTAATACCTGCACTGTCTATAGTAATATCTTTAATTTATGCACCTTTCTGTAACTTGTGTTAAGACTTAATGTATCCATGTTGCTAAGACTGTTTCTTTTGGGGAACCTTGCTAATCCTGTGGGTAACCATTTCCTTGTAAATTATGCGCCCAGATGCCTCAGGGCAAGGTGTGCAATACAAATAAAATAAATACACATAAATACAAATAGAACCCTAGTCTGTGGGAATAGTTTCATAATACCACCTGGATACCAATATCGATATGTTTAGGAAAGAAGAAGGGTAAGCTTTCCATATTGCCACAGTCAAAAACGATCAGGACAATCTAGGCAATCAAACAGTGCCGTAAATACATTAGTTTGGTAACAAAGATTTACCATGTGTCCAGACCCATATACACTGGACCCAGTTTAGAACATTGGGTGAGAACATGTCTAGTGTATTCTTTGAGTCCTGGACAATTACAGATTTGACAGGCCCTGTTATCCTGAGCCACCCCCATCCAAGGCCCTGTGACAGCTAGTACCGGGAGTTGGTTTATACGCAGCCTGACAATGAATTGCCCGACTTCAGGAGCCGGGCATAGCAGCAAGTACGGTCGAATCTTCCAGAATATATGCATCACGTGGGATGTTGCCTAGTATCCTTTTAATTTAGCTAGATGGTTGTAATTTTCACACCAATCCCATCTGTTTAATTTCTGCTCAAATATTTTTTCCAGATATATAAGTGGCCTTTCTTTTGCTTTTGCATATGACCAGCTGATTTCTTCAAAAAAGGATGTGTTTAGCTGTTTGAAATTCTGCCCTTGCGGGTACCACTCGGAGTCCAAATTACGACCAGCCAAAGCAAACAATTTACAAGTGGGAGCGGTGCGTGCCTTCAGGTAAAATAAGCCACGCATGCGCAATGCAATACCCCTCAAAGACATGAGGCCCAGTTCTAGACGAAGGCACTGCATAGAGCACGAAGGGCCCATACCCAGGACTGTACCGGAATAATGACCCTCCAGGATATTTAACTACACCAAGTCCTGTATTGCCAGGACTTCCAAGCCATAAAGGATAGATGGCACAAAGCATTGCTGGTATAGCTTTATAATGCCAGCCATGCTATAGCCAGCAGTTCCCTTGGCAAATTTACAAGCCTGGAGGGTAAGTAATTTGGTTTGCCGCTTTTTGTGTGCAATTATCTGATCATAGTTGGGCAAGCCGTCGAAATCCAAGCCTAGATAAGGGTAGGAATGTGTAACAGCAATCATACCCATGTCAGTGTCAATCCCCGGGCGACTGGGCCCCTGTCTTGCAATGGCAATAATCTTTGTCTTATCCAGGTTGATGGTTAGGCCCAACTGTGATGCATAGGCCGATAACTCGTTTAACATGCCCTTAATGCCTGATAGTGTACGTTCAAATAGTTTCAGATCGTCGGCATAGAGCATGCCGACAATGGGGGTGTCACCTAGCCTCGGAGGGCAGTTCAATGTGAATGTCATGCAAGGGAGCAGATCAGAAATATAAAGATTATGCAGCACAGGGGCTGCCACACACCCCTGCTTGACTCCCATATTAATGTAAATAGGGTCAGACACCCCACCCTCATTTTTTAGTCTGGCCCTAGTGGTATTGCCACTATGCAAGGCAATAAGTATGTGCAAAATCCAAATGGGACAATTCAACGCCATCAACCTGGACCAGAGGTACCCTGAACCAATTGGTTGAAGGCGCTGCAGAAATCAACGAAGGCGATATAGAGTGTTGCCTCTTTACTGCTCACAGTATTATTCATTAACGGATCAAGCACCCTGATGTTATGGGTGGTGCTCGACCCAGGTCTGAATCCTGTCTGGGCAAAACTCGATATTGAATTTGTGGTTACCCAGGTCTCCATTTCCCTAAGGACATGGGTTGTGAAGATCTTGCTCGTAACGTCCAGCATGCACAACAGCCGATAGTTAGACGTACTATACCGGTCTCCCCTTTTATGCACCGGGATAACTTTGGACTGTCACTACGTCAGGGGTATATAGCAGGACCTAAAACACAGGTGAATAGGGTGACCAATACCCAGGCCCAGTTGGTTGGGTCCTTTTTTAATACCAAATTGGCCAGGCCATTTGGACCAGGGGCATTGGAAGTCTTGGGTTTCAATATGGCCTGCATCACTTTCTTATAACTACCACTCAGACCTAACAGGGCTACAGGGAATTGTCCTATAAAACGTATCCGTGATAAAGGTAACCCATTGGGCCCCAGGGATAGGGTTCAGAAGTCTCAGGATCTGCTCACCCCCTGCTTGTGAGAGCAGGTGCCATATTCTGTGGCTATTTTGACTGCACATAGTCCGCACAAACTGCTGCCACTTCCCTCTTAGCAGGGACTGGCAATAAGAGCGCAGTCATAGGCGATATTTCCTCTTAATGACTTTTATATTGAGCGCAGTCTATCAAAGACCTGCAGCAGGCTGGTCTGGTGTTCTAAGGGCTCTTATGGCCCTACGCATGCCACATTTGTGGTCACGTATATTAATGTCAAAAGAATTAAGTCCCCCCGCCTTCCATCTTATCCCAGGAGCAGTTTTATTATGCGACAGGGCCTGTGTTAAGTACAATAGCCAACTTTCAATTGCCTCAGGGTTTTTGCCCCAGAGTGCCTGACCACCCTGAAGCCCGGAGGGAAAGTTAGAAGATTCATCCTATTAACATTCTTCTGGGTCCACCGAATCCTGTTCCCTGGGTGGTTAGGTACCACTTCTCTACAGGCACTCAAAGCTGCACCCCCACCTCCTCATATTCAAGGTAAGAGAGGCATGGTCACTGTAGGTGTTCAAGGTAGTCTGGAGTTGAAGTATCTGCGCCAGCAGTCACCCTGTGGCCGCCATATAGTCCAATATAGTGGTTTTAGCCCCCACTGCCCAGGTCATCTGGCTTGGTTGGTTTCCTGTTGTGTACCCATTCAGTATTGCACAATTCCATTGCCTAAGGTAATCCAATCACACTTCCCCCTTTGTATTGGATTTGACCTGGGATAAATTACAATCGTCAGATATGTTACTGATTTGCCACATCCCCTTTTGTCCACACACCTGGCATTCAGATCTCCACATGATATTACAGGAGGTGTCGCTGTTCCATGGTGCCAGGCCATAAGGAGGGAGTCCAATTGATCGCCTATGCAGTGTGTAGGTCTTCCGGCGGATCGTACACATTGTCCATCAGGATTTCAGAGATCTCCCCCCAACCACCCCCTGTGGGATATCTCAACTGTGAGTATATTACCACCCGGTTTATCCTGAGACATTAATCTAGAGTTAAGGGAGGGCTTAACACTGATAAACAAACCCCCCGATCGTCAGCCCTGTTCACCTTTTACAGCCAAGCTTTGATAAGTGACATAGCCATCAAGTTCAATCTCAAATGTGACCCATGTTTCCTGTAGCATAAAAACTTTGCTTGACCAGAGTAATTCCCGAGAGCCCCCCCTTTAAGCCAATGGCTAAAGCCCTTCATGTTCCAACTGATTATGGTCAAATTTCACTCAGAGGAATTCCTGAGAGCAAGCATTCCCTTTAACCATTCCCAACCCTGGTCATCACTGAACTTGGACAGGCAATTCTGGTTGAGGAGCGTTTGCCCCAGAACACCTGCATTTGACACAGCCCACTGACCCAACCTCCCTGGGAATAGGTGAGTCAAGGATATAGCCCAAAAAGCCAAGAGAAGACTGATGAAGCCTTACAAGGGCCGCAGTCTCAGGCATGCAGTGATGGATTTCTGAGAATGTTAACCCAGGTAAGCATAAGGGCTCAATAAAAGCAAAATCGCACAAATGTAATATTCAGAGAGACAGTATTTTATAAAAACAGAGCTAATAGCGATGAGCGATTTAACTGCTGTTCGGCTTTAGTACCATCTCCTGGCGAGATGGTTAAGATTTGCGAGTCCACTCTACTATTAGAGACCTGATTTGTACAGACCTCAGTCCGGGGGGAGGGCGTGGGTTCTTGCAGAGCACGTTCATGTGTCTGATGTTTTTTGATCAAACCTGTCACAGCCGAACAGGCAGGTGGACCAGTAAGAGGACCTGATGAGTTATCAGATAAGGGTTGGACCCCCTCTGGGCCTTCACCAAGTAACCAACTGGTTAATGTTCCCACTGTTTGTGCCGATCTCCTTTTTCGGCGAGCAGCCCTATTGCGTTGCTTTTTTGAGATGTTGTTACTAACAGGTCGTAGAGTTGAATTGGGAGGTTGTAATATCTCTGGGAGTCTGACCTCTATGGGGGGGGCAAATCATTTTTAGATGAGATTTCTTGTGCTTTCTCGGCAAGTTTAACTTGCCGCCATGAGAAGGGGCTCATTGCTGAGGGTGCCCCTGGGTCCCCAGTGACAGGAACAGATGGGGCTAATACTTGCTCAGTATCCTTTGACCTTGTGGGCACAGGTGGGGGCAGCTCTCCCCAAAGGTCAATAATTGGAGGCACTACTGGAGTTCTGGGTGAGATCAGCAACTTATGTAGTACCACTATAACTGCTCCTTACATTTTTAAGTCTTCATGAATTGTGCTGCAAAGCTTTAGTAATATTTTTATGGCAAAACGTAGGATCCCATGGCTCTGGGCTGTTTCTGAGGTGTCATGGGTACTGAAATCTTCATGCAAAGCTTCCATAGAAGGTGCCGTCAAATCATACACCATGTTAGGGCTAGCTGAGAGCCGCAGCGCCATAGAAGAGGGCACCTGTGACTCCTGTGGCAGGTGCCCCGATGGAGATAATCTCTCTGGTGTAGGCATTTCTTCTTCCATGGATGCCAGGTGAGGTTGGCTAGAATCAACCTCCTTTTTCTCCTCTCCATTAACAGGGCTTCCTGGCGGGGTTTTGATAGTTGATACACCCCGCTCTCGGCACCCCTGGGGGGTGGCAGAACTTTCTTGTGGCACATAACATAGCTGCATTAATTAATCATTGTCCAAATCAAGAGGGTGGTAACTGCCTTCAGCTTCGAGGGCATGTGAAGTTAGGTCTGGGGAAGGTGATAGTAGCTCTTGCGCCAGGATCTTTGAGGGAGAATAAATGTCCAATGGGCCTTTGAGAGGAGGGGTATCTTTGGCCCCGAGATCCTCGGAGCCTGTTTTCTTAGTTTGTATAGTCTGTTCCATACGAGCAGCCAACAGTTTCCCTGAACGTAGGCCGTACAGTTTCTTGCCGCGGATACTTGTCGTTTTAAAGCGGCTAGTCGCTTTACCTGGCAATTCCAGTAATCAGGGTTTAACAAATCGGTCTCACCGTCTGCCTACCAGAACTTAGAAAGTAGTGTTAGTCCGAAGTTTAATGGCGTCAAAACCGTCGGAAGGCTATGGGATGCTACCTCAACCACACTCCCTCTGACGGAAAGGCCACACTTCCAGATACCTGATATCAGGTAATAAATTTACAATCCCAGGAGGCAGTGAAACTCCGAACAAAATATTCTCGTGGGTGAGTCAATGGACCAATAGACCCATGCAATGAGGATTGTAATGGTCAGCACAATACCTGTGGCAAGTAGAAAATGGGTCACGGTCCTCGCAGCCTCCACGGGAGCACAGCAAACACATTGCGCACACCGCGCGCACCACGCCTGGGGAGGTTTAAAAGTCGTGTCCCTTTCCAAGTATGCAGTAGACACGGAAAACAGACTGCTGCTCTGGAAAGCACCTCCTTCAGCAAACACGGCAAACACACTGCACACACCGCGTGCTACACGCCTGGAGGTGTTTAAAAGTCCTGCCCCTTTCCAAGTATGCAGTAGACACGGAAAGAAGACTGCTGCTCTGGAAAGCACCTCCTTCAGCAAACATGGGAAACACACTGCGCACAACATGTACTTGCAAATATGGTTGCATATAAAGTAACAATGTTATCTAAGCTGTTTGTAAAAGTAAATATTTGAACAGAAAATATGGGGAAATGGTGAAGAATGAAGCATTTCACAATAGTCAAGTTAACAAATCTTTGGCTAACAAAAATGCATTTCACAATACCTAAGTCAATAGAACACAGCTGATCACTCATTTACAAAACAAACAGATAGAAGTATCAACTCAGAAAAGACAATAGGAAACACTGTTGTTGAACATTGTAGTAGCAGGTGTCTATGGATCCAAACATGCATTCCTACAAAAACTAGACAGTGCGTTGTTAACAGAAATAACACTTTCTCGCAGTATGTCTCGCATGCTACGTCATCTTGTTCATTTCGATGGCAACACATGCTTGCATAAATGCGTCTATAGCACTTTTTGCGGTAGTAGGAACATGCGTAGCAAGCAGCGGCCTGGTCTCCAGATTAAGACTGCAAGGGCACACATCCACAACAAGAGTGCAGCTAAAATAATGTTATTACAAGATGGGTGTGGCGAACACGTTCTGTCACAGTGATGAGTGCTTTAAAAGGCAACTGAAGCTCTGTTAAAATATAATCTTCACTATATCACTGCATGGTGCAGAGTGCGTGAAGTGAGAGTTGTTCACTGTCCCATTTATATTGATTTTTCATCTCTCTGAATAATATTTTGACTTACGCGCTCATTGTAGTGTGTTTAGTAGATATTCAGGAAGTATAAAGTGAACGCTGCAGATGTAGGCACGTGTTGATACAACTGGTGAGATTACTGCCATCGTCCTGCGTGTGCAGTTAAGGTAGGGCTTGTAAGGTGCTCATAATAATAGCCTAAACCAGTGGTTCTAATGTAAGATCAATGTCGATTGTGATATAAAAAGATTCTTTTGACAGTGGCAATCAGCTCTAGCCAAAGATTGCTCTGGAGGTAGGGGCAGTCAGAGCACAGATCATGAATTACGTTTTGCAATTGATGAGCTTCAGCCCGAGAGGTCATCTGATACTCCGTGTGTGCGAGGCAATTCTTGAAGTTGACTGAATTGGTAAACGACTTGCATGTCATTGGGGTACCTGAGGCCAGAGCTGCTGTTGGAATCTGAGAGGAGGGTCACGTATATGTAGGAAGAAGATATGCAAGTTTAGAGCCTTGAGGTATTTCCCATGCCAGGTTCTGAAGATTCCACGTCATTTCATCGCTGGCATTGGAAAAAGCCTGGCATTTCAATGTGAAAATGTTCATCGAATTTCTTTTATTTTGTTGGGGTGTGGATCCCCCTAAGCACCCCCTCCGCACCTATTTTACCTATTCCCTAACCCCCCAAACCCTTATCTGCCCTTTCCCACACCCCCTAAAAAATTTGATGAACATTAGTGCACGTTGAAGTGGCAGGCTTTGAAAAATCCGGCGATGAAAGGACATTGTACCGTTCTGAAGCAGTGATCGGAAAGAGTTGTTTATGTTCTCTCAGCCAGGAAAGAAGATATCTATAGCAGGGAAATTCTATTAACCCCAATGGCAACTAGTCTTTTAACAATAACAATAACAATAACAATAATAATAATAATAATAATAGTACTAACACTAGTACTTTTGTTCTCATTATTATTGCCATTATTATTCACATTGTTTTTATTATTATTAGTAGGAGTGGTATTATTACTACTACTATCATTAATAGCAATATTAAGAATAATGGTCCTATTACTAATAATAATGTACAGATGCAGGTGCATTGCCCGCTCACACGAGCATCTGAGAGAGATCATCTAGCAGGGCTTCAGGACTTTGGCAGTGACATAATAACCATGTGCCTCAAGGACAGTTTCAGGGCTCATATGTTTAGGTTAAGTGTCAAGAGACGGCAATATAACACACAGCAGTATATTTTTGCTTTTCACATGACATAGGGAGTGGTTGTTTTATAATTGTGCTCTTTGCCGGCATTGTGGCACATGCCATAATATGACTTGCATGCACTGCACTTCGTAGAGAGGATGCAGCACATCACTTGTCATTTTGCACATTACCCTAAGTCTGAGCACGACCCGCAGCACACTGCATGACACCATACATACCACACTTTGCCTGCACAACATGATTGCAGAAAATACATGTTTCATGGCGCCACATTTGCGACACGCATACTTCATAGCACAGTGTGAGACACACCGACCCAAAGCCTAGCTCATGACACCACAACTTTGAGTTTCATGGCAGCTGGACAGAAGCTGCATAGCACACAAGAACACTTTCATCATCTGGTGCAGCACACACACACGGCTTACCATGTTATATCGTTTGTATGAAAGGCATGTGCATGATTTTGCATTTGATAGTTTTAGAACATATTTTGTGAAACACATGACACAGCAATAGTGTGCCCTATATGTGTAGGGATGCCAGGCACTATGCGCAAGAGCTCTGCCACTTTGAATAGGCCTCAGTTAGAGGCTCTATGCTGTTAATATAGTTTATTAGTCCATAGTTGTGAGCTGAGAGCACTTGATTGATGCGGTGCAAAGTGTAGTTTTGCAGTGCAAAGTGACTGTACAAATACACTTTGCACTGCTCTGTGAGTCAGGGTGTTTGCATCAGTGCAAAGTCACTTTTCACTGTGCTAGAAATTCCATGAATCAGGGACAATGTTTGTGAAGGCCACAGTGAGGGTTCTCAGGCAACCAAATAAAGAAAAGTGCTGAACAATATGCAGACATTAGCATACATGATGGTCCAGGAGCGGTGCTCAGCAGGGGTGTGTGAATGTGATGCTACCGTGATCACATTCTAACCCCTCGTAAGAGAATAGCCTGGTCGCTGCCACTTTGCCACAAAGGGCAAGGGAGTTATAGCTCTTGACTATGCCTGCTTCATCTTTATGAGTAGGATCACAGCTGTTTTGTAGCACAGTGAAGGCTGAATAGGCAGTTTAGCCACTTCTCATCATTGTACTCCTGTAGGGCAGTAGTCACTTTGTCACAACATCCCGCAAACAACCTCCCACTGCTTACCTTACAGAGCAATGCACAGCAATGGCAACAAAATGGCAGATCGGTGCCTAACAAGAACTATTCTTTATTATTATTATTATTATTATTATTAGTATGATCAATATGATGACCATAATCATAATAATAACAGAAATTAATACCATACTATTAATAATTGTCTGGGTGTTTGGAATGGTTCATGTCCTTGTCCTGGCATGTGCAGAACTCTTATGATAATTTCTACTTCTCTTGTTGGGTGAAGAAGTTACATGAATCGGGAGCCTGCACATCAAGGTAACTTTACTTCAGTGGGGCGTTTTTTGAGACAAAGTAAACCTTTAATATCTTTCACCAGCGATTTACTAGGCTGCCAAGCAGGGAAGCTTCCTTCGGGCCTGCATGTTAAAACGCACCATACAAATAGAACTTCTGAATGGGTGTCAGACGGTTATTTATAAAACTTTGCAGGTAAACTCCTACACCGAAATCGTCTTAATAAAGAATGTTTTAAATCTTTTGTTAAATTGTGTTTTATGATACTTAACTAAAAGCTCCAGCTGTACTTTTCTTATACCGCAAGCGTAAAGGTTTCCCGGGCATTTATTTCATCATGTCCTGCTGAATAGAGTACTTTTACTGCAGCTGTTCAATGGACCGAAAAGTTCCACCACTTGCAAGCATCTCTCCTTCATTCTGATGACATGAACATAACTTTTCCCTGCATTAGGCAAAGTGCTTGATTTCATTTAACCTTTGCATACACAAACCAATCACGACAGCTCTATTTTAAGTATAATAAGGACATATTAACTTTAATTGAGGTCATTACTTTGATTTATTGACCCGACGTGCTGATGCAAGCAGCCCAGGGTCATAAGATCTTGAATGTGACACACAAAATATCAGTTCTAAAGATTACCTGCCATGCTGTGCGCCAGTCATGTGTGTATTTACATCACAGAGGCAGTGACACATTCAGGCAGTCATGAAAAAAACATCTTGCGTCTGGTGGCATAAGACCAAAGGTGGCATTAATTCTGCGCTGAAAATGAAATAGATCTTGCCGCCATGTTCAATGAATGGCAGCATTAGTCAATCCACTTTGCCAATAAAAGGTTGTTTGCATCGATCAGCCTTAAATGATTCCAAGCACGCAGCATTCCATGATGGATGCTATTACGGGGTCTTTGAGGTGCCCCAGCAGATCAGAAGGATGCTTAGAAATGCCATCGGCCATCAGTCTCCTGCAGATGCTAATTTCAACTTTTTGAATCAGGTTAACATGGGCAAGGTTTTAATTGTGATTTGAACAGAAGGCCGATTCATTTTATTTGTATAGCGCATGCCTAGCTCAAGTGGACGAGGATAGCACAGAGGCAACGTGATGGTCTTCGAAACAAGACCACCCAGAGCAACAGAGGTTCGAATCCCGGATCTTTGCTTGGAAACCAAACTCAGGTATGGTATTAGCGCATTATAAAAAAAAACAGTTAAATAAATACATAGGAGGAGCTGTTACATCGAAATTGTGCCACCATTGGTCCTGGTGTTTTATAGAGTAACACAGTACTGTTGGTGGAGGGTGTGAGGGATTTCTATTCGTCCTGCAGGTTGTAAGAGCCATATTTCATCCGTTTAGCAGAATTAGTGGATGGTAGGGTCATTGTAAGCCTCTAGCAGGATTGCGTTCCAGATAGTCGGGTGGCAGCACAAGGACCATAGAACACACAAGCAAGTGTGCCTAGGGCAGTTTGAACAAGAAGAGTTCCCTAGGATAGATTATGTCCTTATTGAACAAGAAGAGTTCCCTAGGATAGTTTATATCCTTATTGAACAAGAAGAGTTCCCTAGGATAGTTTATGTCCTTATTGAACAAGAAGAGTTCCCTAGGATAGATTATGTCCTTATTGAACAAGAAGAGTTCCCTAGGATAGTTTATGTCCTTATTGAACAAGAAGAGTTCCCTAGGATAGATAATGTCCTTAATAGGGTCTTCCTGACTGTGAGGGCAAAATAGATTTGAAATTCAGAGCTGGTATATATCTCTATCTTTGCTATTAGCAGAAAAAAAACAATGGCAAACCCTGTCCTTGGTGTCATTGTATTGAGATATTATTCTGGGCCTGATTCATGGAATTCTTTGCATGCTGAACAGTGACTTTGTGCACTTTTCAGCATGCAAATCTCCCTTTCCCGATTCATGGATCAGTCTTTGCATGTATTTACAGGACTTTGCGTGGGTCTGTCACGTCATTGCATGCAGTCAAGTGTTTTCGTGACCCTCCTCTCAAAGTGTGAGATGGGCCTACGCCAGGAAATTAATAGTGGGCGGAACACGCATGTTTCCCATTCTGGCCACAAAATGAGGAATAATGTGGCCATGTTGAGGGATGGGCCATGCAGTGTAATTCAGAAAACCAACGTGCAACCTTGTGTTGGGAAAAGTTACATGCAAACCTTATAGACTCATCGCCACATGATAGGAGGTGCAGAGCACTGTGTGCTTAGGATCCATTGGGCAAAGGTAAGCTTTACGTGGCAATTTAAGTTTGACAGCACTTAGTTGAGGTGTCACTTCGAGTTAGGGACGATCGTATGCAGATTAGTGAGCGGCAGCCTTGAATTACGGGTGTTCACAAGCAGGTTTACCGGTCGCTGCCTTGAGTTACGCAAAATGGTAGGCACATTATTGTGGTGCAGTTTTGGGTTACAGGGGTTCATACGCAGTGTTGCTGGGGTGCTGCCTTGGTTGCAGGGGTGGTGGAATGGCCCACAGTATTTCCGGAGTGCTTGATGGTGGGGATCAGGTCGGTGCAAAGGTTGGTTTATGTCGCTGGTTTTGGTTTGCATGGGGGTGTGTCATTGGTGTTCCAGCCGCTACTTGCGCCTCAGGTTGCTTTGCAGTTGTGTTTCCATGAATATGCAATGCGTGCCAAGAAACGCTTGCGTGCAAGTAGGTGCAAAGTTGTTTTACGCGCACAATACTTTGCAGGGTCTTTATGCTTTTTCTGTGAATCAGGCCCTCTGTGTGTGCACATAGGAAAGTGAAGGGGAACGGTGAAGGATAACGAGACATATTGGAAATCCATATTTATTGCCAGCAATGTCAGAAGTTTCCTACTAAGAATTAACACAATTTAAAGCAGATTGACTAGACGGCTTTCAATAGAATTCTAGCACTATAGGCACATAGCTGTTTGCAGAGCAGGCAGATCACGCCCACATGGATTGTGTTACTCAAATTGCCAGGCACATCTCATTGGAAGTACAACAGCCCAAAGCACTTGTTCTCTGCCTCATTGTCATCATCATTGAGGAGCAGAGGCCTCTCAGGGATAAAGAGGAGACAGAGAGTAATGTATGCTTGCTAAGTAATGCCATACTTCACTCGCACATTCCCAACATTTGCCAGGTATTGCAATCATGTGCCATGATGTTCCCCTCATATACTCTGTATTCCCAAAATATACCAAGCCACTCACATAAGATACACATCGAAGGCGCTGGCTTAATGTGTCCAGGGACTAGGAACAATTTGCCTTGTTTTGTAATCCCATATTCAGGTACTCCCATCACTTATGCGATAGTCCTATAGCCATTCAATCTGAGCATATGTATGCAGTAGTGTGGCAATGTACATGATAATTATGGATTCCGGCATTATTATTCTTCATAGTATATCTGTACATGGTAGTTTAAGATGTGCAGTCTGTATGTTGAGCTTATGTGGTATATATGTTTTATACATGTTCTGGTTGTTCCTGACGTGGTGAATATGCGTGATATACATGGGGTGTGTGCCTGGTTTGTTTTGTTTGCATTTCCTGTGTTGAGAACATCATGTATGTTGGGTAAGGCATGTGTAACTATCCAGTATTGTGTGATTGTTTGTATATGTGATATGGTGTGTATTTGTGTTTGGAATAAGGATGAATAGGATGTGTTTGTGAGATCTGTGTAAAATATGTGTACCTGGTGTGATGGATCCTTACGAAATGTGCAAGGTATGTTTATGCCGTGTGTTGTGGGTGTTATATGTGTGACTGTTTAGAGGAGCACTGTGATAGGTTTGCAGGTTGTATCTGCATATTGTAGTGGTAAAAGAAACTAGTGGGACTATTCCCATAGATGGAGCATGTGGGGACTTTCTCAACGACAATCCTGGAATGTGGATTGCTCTTCATCTTCATCTCCTACTACAGATGTCAGTATTAGTCCCAGCCAGCTACACTCACCACTCCAGCACCCAGGCTGCACTGCCTTCCAATGGACATTTTGATGACCAACTTTTCTCTCTGCAGAATTCCACGAGCTATGCACTGTCCCCATTTTCCTGGGCCACTAGTGCCATGTGGAAGAGATGTCAAGTTCGGAATTGCCTGCTCTCGCAATATGAGAAACACACATCAGAAATGTTAATCTGTTCCATAGAAAAGTTTCCTTTGAACATGGCTCATCCAAATATGAAGGGCAGGTGAGGAAGGCTAGCATGAATACTCATAAGGTAGATCGTGGGCGTCAGTTCAACAAAATGCCTGGGGTAGCGGAAGTGACATTGCACGACCTCTGACCTCTGATGGCATCACAGGAAGCAAAGGAACACAACCTTTCACCCCTTGACAAAACAGTAAGTAGTACACTATGAAAAATATGGTTACAATATCACTATAATGTGATGTACATTTTATACAGGAATGGATCACCATATGTATCACTAATATCAGTGTGTATAGGCCCATATTACAAAATGATTGTGAATGCAAGCACACCTCCAAGGCCAAACGATGATGATGTGTTATTATAAAGCACTTACGCATACGCTCTTTATATAGAACAAATATATATACAATATCAACCAACCTGTGTTGGTGTTCATTTATCAACCTCAGATGGATGAAAGGCTGAGTTGAGGTGTTTAAGAATAGACTAAATCAGTGACTCACCCCCTGTAGTGTGGATAAAAAATAAACCTTTAAGTAGTCTACCAATTATTGTATAGCATTCCAGAAGGACACATTATTTTTTATTCATACTCTTTCTTGTTTAGGATCACTGCTCAAAGTGTTACACTTGTGGAAACGCCAGTTTTTTTAAAAAAATGTTTAGGGCTGAACCACTCCAAAAATAAAGAGCGACATTTATCAAAAAAACAAATACACATTTTTAAAAAGTTGTTCTTTTTTTTAGGGGTAGCAAGGCAGACCACAGGGGTAGCAAAGGAGATCTCATGGGTCGCAACTGCGACCCCAGAATGACATCCCTGAAGGAGATAGTTAGGATGGCATAAGGTGAGGCTTACGGCGAGTGTCACATGCAATAAAATGCATGATATGTGTTGCAAGCATCCTCAAAGAAATGCATTTGATATTTTTAAACGTTTAATCATATCAGGCACTTAACATTTTCATCATTGTGAAATGGAATGCGCCCCCAGCATCGTTGTTAGTCCTTAAGTCCTTTATGCATTGGTGCTGGAAATGTGCATCAGCCGCAGTGGTGCATGACACCAGGAATTCACAGCGATGTGCTTACCATAACCTATGTATTTCTCTGACTCCACTCAACAAAGTTCATAATGTGTACATTTGTGTGTTGTGTGTTGTTTCTGTCATTCTGCACACTATGTTCAACCACTAGCACTTAAAACACAGACAATAGGGATGGTTACAGGGCATTTTCCCATGATCACTTATCTTAATAGTGACAAAATGTGGATATAAAATCGCTATTTGAATTGATAATATATCAAAACAATGAATTCCAATGTTGATCTCCATTGTGGAAAAAGGAATCTGAATGCACTACTGTTTCTCGTAGGCTAGAGAAAAACTTTATGCACTGTCCCCAGTAAAGCAAATGTGGTGTATGGCTATTGCATTATCACGGATAAGGTGTATCCTGAGTCTTTCCAAGGCAGGTAAAGTCACAAACACCAAAGTAGTCCCAAAGGAGCGAACACCAAGCAAGAAGTAACAATTATTGCAGGTCCGGACGAAACTGGGAGAGCACAATTCAATTAGCACTGCATAACAGAAGTGAAAGAAGGAAGCTGTCGGCGCGGCTTACCATGGCTAAACATTTAATAGGTGTTGACATTATTAGCATAAGCACCGCAAAAGCGAAGGATTAGAGGTGTGTCTAGTACACACAATATATTCAATTTCATTGGAATACGGCAAATACTAATTGTGCAACTTAATTACGGTGATACATTGTATAAATATATATTTTTTCTCTCGCATTTATGCAGTTGTTCAGTTATCCTACCGGATACCAGCTGGGTAACTGTTGTCTGTCTGGTAATTATCTGTCAGTTGGAACTTTGGCAATTACGCATAAGGTAACCGCCTTTTATTATGTTTAAAGAGTGCAATGTATGCGCTGCAGCTCTATCGTGTACAGCGATAGGTTTTATTTGTATCTAGAATCTAATGATTCAAGGTTCCAAGCACTAATATGTTGCTACGCATTTTTTCTCCCCCCTTTTTTGTTTTATTTCTTCCTTTGTTCTTCAACTTATACCCACCAATGGATTGGGTATGTATTACGTTGCAAAAATCACTTTCGCTCTTTCATTATCAATCTGTTGACAACATTTAATTGTGTTTTCATTATTTTGTGTCTGGGGAATGTTCAACATGCTGGACTATGGTTGTTATATATCACAATTCAAATGCACATTCTGGTATATATATATATATATATATATATATATATATATATATATATATATATATATATATATATATATATATATATTCACTAGAAAAAAACTTTGAGGGACGTTATGGTTAAGTTGCACTACTAAAAACCTGTGAAGTTCACTAAAGAAACTTTATAAACATGACATTATGGTTCAAAGTACAATTGAAAAACCCCTGAAATTCAACAGTTATGGTAGGCTAAGCAACCATAACTGCCCGCACCACTGTGGACTGCTAACACTAACACCCAGGACATCAAAGATGACATCACAAATGTCATTGATGACATCACTGATGACATCACATGTGTAGCCCCTTCGTTTTTGTTCACTGCCATATCTAGGCCAGGTGGGTTTATTTACTGACAGTCAGAAACTTCACTTTCAAAAGGTATTACATTTACTAATGTTGCTATTCTCACATGTTCTTACACTACTTTCTTTAGAATGCAATCGCAGCGTTTGATGTACATATATAGTGGAAGAAGCAGGCCTGAAACACAGCAATCATTTTTGTGCGTGAATCCTATCATGTAGATTATACACAGTTGCTAATGATACTGCCTCTTGTATGCATACTTTACTCTCCACATATAAGCCCCATCTTTGTATGCATTGTATTCTATTTATGTTTTGTGTGTAGTACTAGATATATATAGTAAGTGATTACTAACTATTAGCAACTTAGTACATGTTTCATAGACCAGAAAAGTGTGATACAGAAACATTCACCTTTTTATTATACAAGTTTGGAAAGTACAAACTTAGCACCTCTGTGCTGTATGCTGCAGCCAATACCTACATTTCTGTATGAGTAGGTTCCTGTACTAGAAAGAACTCTGCAATGGAATTTTCTTTATAACACTACATTACGTGATGAAGTATGTACTTTATTACACATGTCCTGATAATCCCTGATATTTTTTTGCTAAAATTACATTCACAACCCCTCGTCTGAAAAGTAAATGCACACGTGATGTAATCAGTGATGTCATCAATGACACTTTTGATGTAATCTTTTATGTCCTGGGTGTTAGTGGTAGCAGTGCACAGTGGTGCGGGCAGTTATGGTTGCTTATCCTACGATAACTGTCGAATTTCAGGGGTTTTTCGATTGTACTTTGAACCATAATGTCACGTTTATAAAGTTTCTTTAGTGAACTTCACAGGTTTGTAGTAGTGCAACTTAACCATAACGTCCCTCAAACAAAGTTATTTATAGTGAATTTTACGGGTTTTTAGTAGGCCAACTTAACCATAAAGTCTCTTTAACAACATTTATTTACTCAATTTTACAGGTTTTTAGTGCAGCAACTTAACCATACCGTCCCTCTTGCAAAGTTTTTTTGCTAAAGATGATCGGTTTACAGTAGTGCCATGTAACCATAACGTAAAGCAATTTCTGACTTATTTAAACACCTTGCGGAGAATACCACTTGACAATATGCTGGTGTACAGCACGGTAACGTGTCCCAGAATCCGTAAACACTTAACAGTAAGATGTTTGCATCGTGGACAATGTGGAAACAGATTTCATATTGATATAGGAACGTCCACCTGCAACATTTGCCTTGCACAGCACCAACACATATTGGTAGTTAGCCATTAACAATGTAGTGCACATTGCATACTTTCAGCAAAGGTTTTAGTTATCTGAAAATGACATCAGCTAAGGCCATCCATCCTCCTCAAGAAACAACAGCACTACTGTAATGAAGGAGCATGACAAACACTGCCTCAACCTTAGAAATAACAAACACACAATATTTTTTGCACCGGCCACCCACTCCCCCATAACACTGTTTGATACGTCTTTCCTCATTTCCGTTCGCAAATGGGCTTATTACTTGTCCTACCAAAAAAGAAAGCCATCCATTAACAAAGTAAATGTTGCGTTAAGAACCACCTTTCACTATAAAGTACATAGACGCAATAAGATTTGACAATAATAGTATAGATGTGCATGGCATTATGTTATGTTATTGTTAGGCGGAAACCTGTGCAGTTCCCTCTGGGACCACTGCAAAAGATCTAGGACTACAGGCGTTGGCGGTGAACCCACTTGGTAGCAGTCTGTACCACACAGATTCACTTGGTAGCTGTGGCTGAGCAGTCAGACTTCTCTCAAGAAAAGTTGAGCAGTATGTGGAGTATACAAAATAGGGCCGTTCTTCACAGCAAGACAAGCAAACACGCAACAAGGCTTAGTGTAAAGATATCAAGGTATTTATTTATAACACAACATCTATGGAAAACACTGAAGCAAATCACAGCAAACAAATCAAACACAATTACTCTACGAAGTAGAAAACGATCAATCCCCCTAGCAGAATATCGACAACTCTAGGTTCTACTGGTACCACTTATTTTCAGACAGAGGTGTATACCTCAACCTAGATGACACTCGAATATTAGTTAGGAAGGGAGAGAAAAAGATAGGCAGGTTATGAAATCAACACAGTTCAATCTTACGCGGATAAAATTCAAGGCAGGAAGGCAAGAATCACAATAGATCATAAAGTTCAGGGGCCAGGCCCACTCGGAGAGAGGCAAGGCGCGATGTCCCAAAAAGTCTCTAGTGGAGATGCATTCAAGTCTTTATAGCAAATTGTTATCGGCAGATTGAACCAGTTCAGAACAAAGAATGAGCAAAGCTTGGAGGCGACCCAGCGGAACGGAGAGGATTAAGACACCTCACTCGAACCGAATGAAAGGGAAGCCAGGCGGACACGGTACCTTGTTGTGGAGGGCAGCTCCGGCGGGGGCAGTTGTTCCTGGTGGTGGGTGCACGTCGGGTCTTGGCCAAGAGTAGAGATGATCTCGTCGTCGAAGGAAAGTGAAGTCCGGTGCACCACCAGGGAAGAGACCAGCCGCGGAGTGCTCCGTCACAAGGCACCACCTTTTGGTCGCGGTACAGGGGTAGTGGCTATCCGGTTGCCGAGGTGCTCTGCACAGGCAATTCGACCACTGCATCCTGAGGCGAATAAAAAGCAAAGGGGACTGGTTGTTCCCACCAGTCAGGGGAAGAGACTCTCCGGCAGGGAGATCTCCTCTGTCGTCGGGAAGTGGTGAGTCGGCTCAGCAGGGCTCCACCGGAGGTGTCGTCGTTGCAGGTTGGCTCAGAGTTACCCTCGTCGGATTCTTAGGTCCTGTGGCGACTTCTGAAGATCCAGTCCCAAAAGCCCAGCTTTTATGCAGAAGACCCCCATTCATTCAGCCTAGCTGTCAATCAACACATGCTAAGTGGTGAGCGGGAAGGCTCACCACCTGGGCCAATCACTCCAGAGTGCGACCGGAGTTGGCAAGGCAACTCGGTCCAGGGTGCCTAAACCCCCTCCCACACCCCTGTGGTAACCCAGACAGAATGGCACCACTTTGGAGGGTCTCTGTACAGAGCCCGCCAAAAGTGGAACAAAGGGCTCGACCTTTGGTTTAGGAGTCACAGAGACGAACACAGACGCCATTTTACAAACCGAGTTCTGGCAGAAAATACCACTCGATAAACTTATTTAAGATAAGTAGATTGGTGGTACGTCAGAGATTAATGAGAAAAAGTATCAATCTCCAACAATGGGACGAATCCCATAGGGTTATGTTCGGGGTCGAACATAACAAGTAGTTTCCACTGCCACCAGCCAAAACTCAACGAGGGGGGACGGGACAGTGCCCCCTTGAGTAACAGATCCAGGAGTAATCGAATTACCCCTACTAGCACGTCCACAATAAGATGGTTGGTACTAGTTCTGTTAGTAAATTTGGGTCTAGTAAAGCCAATGGTGACTTTACATGCCCGGGGAGACAGTAGTCAGTCCCCGGGTATGGAGTCTATGGTGGGGGACCCGCTAGGGCACCCCCGTGTTACGGCACGTAGTCGGTGTTGTCCAATTTTGCACAGCTTCAATCTTACTGAGCAAAGGCCTTATTTCTCCACCGCCTACCTCATGCCCAAGATAGACTACCTTACTCTGTCCAATTTGGCATTTACTTGCCTTTATGGTCAGATTGGCTCGTCCAAGAGCCTGCAAAACATCTCTCAGGTGGATTACATGTTCTTCCCAGGAATTGCTGAACACTGCAATGTCATCCAAGTATGCCATGCAGAAGTCCTCCATCCCATTCAGAACCTGGTTTACCATCCGTTGAAACGTAGCAGGTGCATTCTTCAGTCCGAAAGGCATTACCTTAAACTGGTATAAGCCAACGGGGGTAGAAAATGCAGTTTTCTCCTTGGCATGGTCTGTCAGGGCTATTTGCCAATAGCCTGACGTCAAGTCAAATGTGCTGAGGAACTTGGCGGCGCCAAGTTTATCCACCAACTCATCTGTTCTTGGCAAAGGGTGGGCATCAGTCTTGGTGATTGCATTAAGAGCTCGATAATCCACGCAGAATCTAAGTTCTTTAGATCCGGCCTTTGGTACTAACACAACTGGGCTAGACCATGGACTAGTAGAGGGCTCTATTACCCCGAGATCAAGCATCTTGCTGACCTCACCTTTGATGTGGGTTCGTACGTTTTCTGACATGCAGTATCCCCTGCTTTTGACTGGCAGACAGTCACCAGTGAGTATGTCGTGCTGGCCCCAAGGGGTCAAGCCTGGTGACAGCGAGAACAGAGAGGCAAACTGATTCAAATTACATTTGCACTCTTCTTGCTGCTTGGGTGTCAGATTGGAGGAGAGATTCACTCCTTCAATTTTCTCATCTAAAGGTAAGCCTCTGAGGAGATCCGGAAGAGCTTCACTCTCTTCTTCTTCCTTGGATGATGCTAGAAGCAACGCTGCTACATCAGGTCGCGAGACATACGCTTTAAGTCGGTTGGTGTGAAAGACTGTCGGAGCCTCCTTGGGATTGCCCAAGTCCACCAGATAGTTAACCCCTCCGAGTTTACCCACTACTCGGTAGGGTCCCATCCACTTATCTTGCAAGGCCCTCTGCCTTGTTGGGATCATAACGAGAACGAGCTGGTCTTGAGCGAACTCAACCATGTTAGCTTTTTGATCGTGCCAGTGCTTGACCAACGCTTGTCCAGCTTTCAAGTTATCGTTTGCTTTTGTCATCATGTGCGACATTCTCCTCCGGAGACCTATCACGTAGTCAGTCACTCTGACTGGCTTGGGGGAAGGAGCACTCTCCAACCCCTCCTTAATCAGGGCCAATGGACCTCTGATGGGATGACCATAGAGTAGTTCGAAGGGAGAGTAACCTACTCCCTCCTGAGGGACTTCTCTATAAGCAAAGAGAAGGCATGGCAATAGAAGGTCCCACTTACGCTTAAGGGGTTCCTCTAAAGCACCTATCATGCTCTTCATTGTTCGGTTGAACCGTTCTACCAACCCATTGGTTTGTGGGTGGTAAACCGTTGAGAACTTGTAAGTTACTCCGCAGGTTTTCCACATGGCTTTCATGTAGTGGGACATAAAGTTTGACCCCCTGTCAGAGATTACTTCCTTAGGAAACCCGACCCTGGAAAAAATAACAAGGAGGGCCTTAGCCACAGCCGGAGCTGTAACAGTCCTCATAGGAATTGCCTCAGGATACCTAGTAGCATGGTCTACTACAACAAGTATAAACCTGTTGCCTGAGGAGGTTGGAGGATCAAGGGGACCAACGATGTCAATCCCTACTCTCTCAAATGGGACTCCCACAACTGGGAGAGGCACTAACGGTGCCACGATCTTGGATCCAACTTTACCAGAGATCTGGCAGGTGTGGCAGCTCCTGCAGTGTTTTTCTACTTCGGCCCCCATCTTTGGCCAATAGAAGTAGAGCGAGAGCCTTTCCTTAGTCTTCTTGAAACTCAAGTGACCAGCCAAAGGAATCTTGTGGGCTAACTGCAAGAACTGTGGTCTGTTCTCTTGGGGTACTACAAGTCGTTTGTAGTCTCCAGGTGCAGACTCGGTCGGTTCACTGTAGAAGAGGCCATCTTCCCAGTGCAACCTGTATTTCCCAGGCTCTTGCCCTTCAGCCTGAGCTTCTGCCTGATGGCGAAGACCTTCCAGAGTTGGACATTGTCCCTTACTGAAGTCTGCCCTGCTGGGTCCACCTTCTGCCAGTAAAGACTGCAGCTCAGGATGGTCAACAGGATCCAGATCTCCAATGAGTTCCTGGCCTTCCATTAGCTCTTCCTCAGAGTCTAATTATACCACGCAGGGTTGTACCTCCCTCTCAGCCTCGGCTGGAGGTGGAGTTACGGGTGTGACGTTGGACAACCGCGGGGAAGTCCGTGTCGGCTGCACTGGAATGCTGGCGGCTGGTTTCGGGATAGAAGTCTTAGGTTTCCCCTTCGCTTCTGATTTCTTGGAGACAGCGGCCGACAATTCCAGTGGAGCAGGAGTGATTTCTTTCTTCATCATCTCCTGGAGAGTACCGCGCATGGTCCTCTCTCTTGCGGGTCTGGTTAGCTCCTGTAACCTTTTACTAGGAGGTCTGGGAGTATGCGATACAACTCCGAGAGTTTTCAAATCGTTACCCAACAGTACGCGTCCTGGTACCTCACTCTGTATGCTGACAGGTATCTTCACAGTCATGTCGTTACACTGGATGAGAACTGGTAATTGGGGAAGCATCTGCACAGGCCCTCCAGCTAACTTGGTGAGGCGTTTGGGTGCCTTAGCAACATCCTCAGCCCGAAATAAACGATTTATCCACCACAGTTATGCTGGCCCCAGTGTCCCTAATGGCAGGAGTCTCCTGACCATTTACCTGGACACTGTCCTTATAATACTCTTTAGTATTATCTGGGATAGAATTATAGACATCTAAATTCTGTTGTTCCTACAACCCCAGAGATACTAAAGAAACGCTGGCTGAGACTCCAATGGGTTCGTCAGCTAGCAGTAGAAAGTTTCCACTTGCCATTTGGACTTCCTCCTCTGGAGCGAAGGCTAAGGAGACAAGCTGGACCCCTGAAGGTTTACCCTTACATCTGGGATCTCCTTTCACGTGGTCAGTCGAGCCACAAACAAAGCATTTACCGAATGCTTTCTGGAATGGTGGATTGTTCTGACCTCCTTCCGGTTTGGCACCAGAAGACACACTATTCTGCTGTGGTTTTCCCGGTGGCTTACCCTTCTGGTTTTGTTTGGGGCCCTCTTTGGAATGTGAGTTATTCGAATTCTCTTTTGAGTCTTTTTTAGGCTGTTTTCCCTCATCCTTTTTCTGAGTTGCCCCAGAATCCTTATGAGTAGCCCTGTTGGCAACCCACAAGTCAGCAGCCTTAGCTAGTGCCCTGATATCCTATTCCTCCGAATCAGCCAAGTGCTGTCTGAGCTCAGGAGAACAGGCATCATAAATAGACTCCAACATAAAAAGATTTCTCATACCCTCATAAGTGTTCACTTTGTAACCCTTAATCCATCCCTCTAAGTTTTTCAACCCTTCACTCACCCAGGTAGCCCAAGGGGTACCATCATGCTTTTTGAGGGTTCTAAACCTCTTAAGATACTGGGAAGGGGTCTTCCCGAATCTAGCTATCAAAGCTAGTTTCACACTTTCGTAATCCCTCTTATCCGCCTCCCCCAACTCCATTACCACATCAGTCGCAACAGGAGGGAGCCTAGAGAACAACCAGGGAAGCAACGCATTCCGGGTGATGTCCTGGAGCCCATGATTGTATTCAAACAGTTTCAGCCAATCCAACACATCCAACCTCGGTTCATACATACCCACTAATTCCTTCGGCATCCGGGGTCTTTTGGGACTGGAGCTCCTAGAGGAACCAGAGGAGAGAGAAGCATTTTCCATAGACAACTTTTTCATCTCTAATTCGTGATTAAGTTCTATTTCTCTGAGTCTTAACTCAGCTTGCTTCTGCTCAGCCTGGGCATTCATCCGTCTGAACTCGAGTTCTTGGTTTCGTTCAGATTGAGCCAAGAACCGTTTGTATTCTAGTTCGAGCTTCATTTTTTCAAGTTCAAAATAAGCAGGGTTACTTGTGGGACCTGGTATGGGCCCCGTAGGCACAGCTGGTAAGGCAGGTAGAGGAGCGGGGGAGACAGTTTCGTTAGCCTCTCCGTCCTCGTCAGCCTCCTCATCGCTATCATCAGAATTACGATTCAGATCAACACCATTACTGTCGTCTACATTCGCTGGGGAGATTGGTTCCTCTGAACCAGTACCCAGATTTTGGTTCGCCAGCAATCTCTCTATTAGTTCTAACTTCTTGCCTCTTACAGAAAGATTCGCTTGCCTACAGAGAGCTCGCAAACTCTCAGTATTTTCACCTGACAAAGACTCTTGACTGTAAGTTTCCATCGTAGACATGTTTTTTGAAAGTTGCTTTTTGTGCAAAGTTTTGTGGTTAGTTATCCTACAGTGTCGAAAAGCACTCTAAACTGTATACTCGATACAAATCCCACTGCTGTACACCAGTGTTAGGCGGAAACCTGTGCAGTTCCCTCTGGGACCACTGCAAAAGATTTAGGACTACAGGCGTTGGCGGTGAACCCACTTGGTAGCAGTCTGTACCACACAGATTCACTTGGTAGCTGTGGCTGAGCAGTCAGACTTCTCTCAAGAAAAGTTGAGCAGTATGTGGAGTATACAAAATAGGGCCGTTCTTCACAGCAAGACAAGCAAACACGCAATGAGGCTTAGTGTAAATATATCAAGGTATTTATTTATAACACAACATCTATGGAAAACACTAAAGCAAATCACGGCAAACAAATCAAGCACAATTACTCTACGAAGTAGAAAACGATCAATCCCCCTAGCAGAATATCGACAACTCTAGGTTCTACTGGTACCACTTATTTTCAGACAGAGGTGTATACCTCAACCTAGATGACACTCGAATATTAGTTAGGAAGGGAGAGAAAAAGATAGGCAGGTTATGAAATCAACACAGTTCAATCTTACGCGGATAAAATGCAAGGCAGGAAGGCAAGAATCACAATAATTCATAAAGTTCAGGGGCCAGGCCCACTCGGAGAGAGGCAAGGCGCGATGTCCCAAAAAGTCTCTAGTGGCGATGCATTCAAGTCTTTATAGCAAATTGTTATCGGCAGATTGAACCAGTTCAGAACAAAGAATGAGCAAAGCTTGGGGGCGACCCAGCGGAACGGAGAGGATTAAGACACCTCACTCGAACCGAATGAAAGGGAAGCCAGGCGGACACGGTACCTTGTTGTGGAGGGCATCTCCGGCGGGGGCAGTTGTTCCTGGTGGTGGATGCACGTCGGGTCTTGGCCAAGAGTAGAGATGATCTCGTCGTCGAAGGAAAGTGAAGTCCGGTGCACCACTAGGGAAGAGACCAGCCGCGGAGTGCTCCGTCACAAGGCACCACCTTTTGGTCGCGGTACAGGGGTAGTGGCTATCCGGTTGCCGAGGTGCTCTGCACGGGCAATTCGACCACTGTGTCCTGAGGCGAATAAAAAGCAAAGGGGACTGGTTGTTCCCACCAGTCAGGGGAAGAGACTCTCCGGGAGGGATATCTCCTCTGTCGTCGGGAAGTGGTGAGTCGGCTCAGCAGTGCTCCACCGGAGTTGTCGTCGTTGCAGGTCGGCTCAGCGTTACCCTCGTCGGATTCTTAGGTCCTGTGGTGACTTCTGAAGATCCAGTCCCAAAAGCCCTGCTTTTATGCAGAAGACCCCCATTCATTCAGCCTAGCTGTCAATCAACACATGCTAAGTGGTGAGCGGGAAGGCTCACCACCTGGGCCAATCACTCCAGAGTGCGACCGGAGTTGGCAAGGCAACTCGATCTAGGGTGTCTAAACCCCCTCCCACACCCCTGTGGTAACCCAGACAGAATGGCACCACTTTGGAGGGTCTCTGTACAGAGCCTGCCAAAAGTGGAACAAAGGGCTCGACCTTTGGTTTAGGAGTCACAGAGACGAACACAGACGCCATTTTACAAACCGAGTTCTGACAGAAAATACCACTCGATAAACTTATTTAAGATAAGTAGATCGGTGGTACGTCAGAGATTAATGAGAAAAAGTATCAATCTCCAACAATGGGACGAATCCCATAGGGTTATGTTCGGGGTCGAACATAACAAGTAGTTTCCACTGCCACCAGCCAAAACTCAACGAGGGGGTGGCTCGAGTAACAGATCCAGGAGTAATCAAATTACCCCTACTAGTACGTCCACAATAAGATGGTTGGTACTAGTTCTGTTAGTAAATTTGGGTCTAGTAAAGCCAATGGTGACTTTACATGCCCGGTGAGACAGTAGTCAGTCCCCGGGTATGGAGTCTATGGTGGGGGACCCGCTAGGGCGCCCCCGTGTTACGGCACGTAGGGTGCGGTGTAACACACATAGAAAAACATATGAGACCCTATGGAGTAAAAGACCCCATAGCCCATCGAAGACATTGACATTTCAAAGGAATTACACACATACAAGTCCAAGAGTGGGAGAAAAGAGTCTCACTCTTGGCAGGGTGGAAAAAAACAAACTCCAGAAATCCAGCAAAGCTGCTGGGGGACTCACTAGGTTAGGAAATTCAGCCTAAACAGAGAATTCTCCCTAACAGTTATGTTATGTTATTTTGCATTTATATAGCGCCTTATATACCATTGGTATGGTCTGAAGGCGCTGGTAGGTTGAACGCCCTTGGGAACCGAAGTTCGGGTCAGTAGAGAGAGTGGAGAGAGTCTAAAAGGTGCGTGTGTGCTCCAGGTATGTGTGCAGCTGGTGCGGAATTCAAGTGGTAGCTGCTTCTTAGCGGTAGGTGTGGTGGTTGAGAGATCAGGAGTATGTGTTCGCTCTGGCCGGCTTTATCCAGAATGAGTGTGGCTGCGTTAGGCCTGAGGAGAACGCCTGGCTGGGGGGTGTAAAAACCAGCAATGTTTACATAGAGTGATGTGGAGTGAGCGGAGAATGTAGATATGAGAACAGTTATACCGAATGTTGTCATAGTATCTCTGTGTTCTAGTTGAGTGGTGGTGTAAGGGAGAGAGTAAGCGTGGGGTGTGGTATGAGGTATGTTTTTCAAACGTTCCCTTCATTCCAAGGCATAATATGTATGTCACGCAGTTCCATGCGGGTAGGTTCGTTCTATGCATTTTGTTCACTCTACAAACCCATCTGCTCCATGCGTTAATCGGCTCTACATACTCATCAGTTCTGTACACTCATCCGCTCCACTCGTTCGTTACACACACTTGTCCACTCCACACACTCGTCAGCTCCTCATGCACTCGTCTGCTCCAAATACTCCTCTGCTCCAGACCCTCATCCGCTCCAGACCTTCGTCGGCTCCAGGCACTCGTCCGCTCCAGACACTCGTCCAGTCTACACACTCGTCCAGTCTACATACTCATCCAGATTAGACACTCGTTCAGTCAACAACGCTCATCCGGTCCACCCACTCATCGGCACAACATACTACTTGTCGGCTTGACAATAGTACTCGTCTGCTCCATATGTCCATCCATTCCACACACTTATCTACTCTATGTATTTGTCCGCTCTATGCAATCATCTGTTACGCACATTCATCCGCACCACACATTTACCCGCTTCACACACTTGTCTGCTCCACATATTCATTCGCACCAAGCACTCATTCGCTCCACATACACATCCGCTCCTTACACTCATCCACACTACACATTCACTTTTTCGCTCGCCACACTCATCCGCTCTCGCCACTCATCCGCTCTCCACACTCCTCCGCTCTCCACACACCTCCGCTCTCCACACTCAGTCGCTCTACACACTCAGTCGCTTTACACACTCAGTCGCTTTACACACTCAGTCGCTCTCCATTGCTCAACTACTTCATACGTTTCTGCAGTGTTCATATTCAGTCGCTCTCCACACTTGCTTCTGCGCTTTCCACATTCAGACGTTGTTCACTCTTACCTCTCTCCACGCTCCTCCGCTCTCCACACTCGCCCGCTCTCCACACTCACCCGCTCGCCACACTCACCCGTGTGTGCTATGGAAAAATAGGATTTCTGGTTATAATCTGGCCCGCCGCATTATACATCCTTTTTCAAGATGGCCACCATCGTTTGGAAAGGCGGTTGTTCCATACATAGCCCCTCATCGCTTTCCATGACAGCAAGGAATAAGCAACAGTATGTACCGTGATGCAGAACTTGTAAATAAACATACAGCAAAGTATACTTTACATTTCGAAATGATACACGTGATTTTAAACGAAAAAGGTAACATTTTAGTATTTGGAAAGTACTTTTGTTTAACAAACAACTGTCAGAGATCAACGGACTAAATCCATTTCAAAATAATTTGTAGCAATGAGTCTAAGGCCGACATTGAAAATGTTCATGGAAAGACACATGCAGTTAATGTTGCATACACAAAGTATGCGTTTCTGTTAAAGCATGCGTCTTTCCTCATTTCCGTTCGCAAATGGCCTTATTAGCTGTCCTACCAGAAAAGAAAGCCATCCATTAACAAAGTAAATGTTGCGTTAAGAACCACCTTTCACAGTAAAGGATATAGACACAATAAGATTTGACAATAATAGTGTAGATGTGCAAAGCATTAACGTATGCTGCGGAAAAATAGGATTTCTGGTTATAATCCGGGCTGCCGTGGGCCAGATTACAAAACAAAATCCTTTTTCAAGATGGCCACCATCGAAAGGAAAGGCGGTTGTTCCATACATAGCCCCTCTTCGCTTTCCATGACAGCAAGGAAAAAGCAACAGTATGTACCTTGACGCAGAACCTGTAAATAAACATGCAGCAATGTTTTTGAAATGATACACGTGATTTTATAAGAAAACTATAACATTTTAGGATTTGGAAAATACTTTTATTTAACAAACAACTGTCAGAGATCAACGGACTAATTCCATTTCCAAATAATTTGTAGCAATGACTCTAAGGCCGACATTGAAAATGTTCATGGAAACACATGCAGTTAATTTCGCATACACAAAGTATGCGTTTCTGTTAAAGAACCTGCTTTGTTTGCACAGGTATTTCCAACACGGCAGCATCACCGTTGCCTTACACCACCATAAATGATGGTATGTCGCTCCTTGTCGCTAGTTCAGCGTAGGGACAGAGCGGCCCTGGCCTGTCATCCCATAACATTATAATGGACAGGCACCCGGTCACCAGCAGTTGCATCTGGAGTGGAAAGAAGCTGTCACTCGGCATCTGCAAACCATGACACGCACAGTACGGCAAAAAGTAGCTAGGTGGAAAACGTAAGAGAAAATCTGTGTCAATAACCAACCTTTAGGAAAAAATACCAAAAAAGACACAAAGATTGAGGAAAGTACTACACAAATGTAAGTGGCCAAACTTAACATTTTAAAGAAATATTAGAGTTGACCATGGGTACATATAATGACACCCTACAAACGCAGGTAAACAGCACTTGCCGTAAGGGTTAAAAAAAGGACAACTACATAGTGAGATGGTAATTCAGTTATGAAGGCAGCATGAATGGACTAGCAAGAAAAAATTACATGTCGTAATGTCACACAAGACCAAAAAAACGTGCAAACTGATACACAGAGATATGTGGGCAAGCATAACATTTGAAAGCAAAAGAAGTAACGGTCACCGACGGTGACCCTAGTCATAGCCTGCAAATGCGAACAATGTACACTCTCTGTTATTGGAGGAAAATTACAACTGCGCAAAAATATAATATTTCAGTTACATTGTCACAATTAGTGTACAGTCGTCAAAATTAAACTTACATCATCTTCACAGCCTACATTGTTTTTGCGAAAGTCAGACAGCAAAGTGTTTGCAGCAAAGAATATTCGTGAACTGATATTTCATGTTCCTTACAAGCGTTTTTAAAATATAACCTTATCAAAAAGCTTTAATTCCTTGCATAGTTCAAAAAACAATAGCCCCTTATGAATTGACTTGGATGCGTGGGCCTACTGAGCTCGCAACCAAAAAAGCAAATCAACTGACCTTCAATTCAGAAGGCAAATACATTCTCACTTTGCAACAACAGATGAGCATCCCATCATGAGAACCGCTACTCCCATACGGCGCATAAACCACTGTTTCCATCAAACACTCCTGGTGGCCGCCTCAGATTTCAAAACATAGGACGGCAGTCCGACTTCAATATTAATCTGAAAGCATTGTAACACAGACACAGGCATTCGTTGCCGTGCATTGAGCACCATAGGTGGGGTATGCTGCAGTGGATGTGGCCAGAGTCTAGACTCTTAGCTGTATGTACATAGATATTGCAATGTATGGGTGTTCAGTAGCTTATAACTCTAGTGCTCACAACTTTGTTCTTGGGTACTTGGCCTTTGTCCATGCACCCAAGTCTCTACACACTCTCCACAACCATTTGATCCATAAGCAGTACTACAGGTGTATCCATTGCTGTGAAATGCTGCGGTGGTTGTGGCCAGGGCCTAGAGTCTTGGAAGTATGGCCTACGGCCATGCACCCAAGACTCTAGACCCTGGCCACAACCACCACAGCATGTCACACCCATGGCAGCGTACAAATGAATAGCACACCCATAGAAAAAAATAATGTAATTACGGCATGTACTCAATTTCAATGTTCGCTAACACCACGCGTGTCCTTAGAACAGTTTCAAGTTGCCTGCGCACAGCACGGTCTGAAATACTACCCTTATGAGACCACTCATTTTCTGTATTACTAACATCCTGAACAAGACGGGCATAGGGAATATATCATTAACACCTACTGCCTGAACAAAGACAGTTTTTGACCCATCTCTTACTGTCTGAACCTCCCCAAGCACTCTGACACAGCAAGATAGTTTTCGAAATAGCATGTTGCTGCTGGTTGCCGCTGCGCTGTCGGCGGATCCAAGATGTCGGGCGCATCCAAACAATCTGACGCAGAACATGGCTCACTGCAGCTAATCGGCAGAGACGTCACGTGTCTGCGGTCATGACGTCAGCCCCTTAGCCATTCGGTATCTTTTCTGCGGAGCGAACAGGGAAGTGTGACCACAGAGCGGACATAGATATCACCAATTTTTTTTTTACCTTTATGTTTTGGTCGTTTTAAAAAAAACTACTGGACGGATTTACACCAAATTAACAAAAGCACGCTTTCGGGACCAAGCTGCCACTCCTTCCGTAAATTTGGTGATAATCCGTCCAGCGGTTTGGGCTATAGGCGTGAGCAAAGCTTTTTCCCATTATGTCTCTCGGAAAAAAAGATGTTTTGGGACCCCCCCTATAATTTTTCCCCCCCTGGACAAAAACCTCACCAAACATTGCAAAAAATATCAGAGTGGGCCATATACTTTATTTGCAAAGTTTGGTGAGGATTTGTCCAGGGGGAGCAAAGTTATAAGCCGCCCAAAAAGTGTTCTTACTATGGAAACAGCAACTTAACCATAACTAGCCGTGTTATATATTACATGGCCATGGTAGTGGCCATGCAGTTATGGATACATTGCTGTTTAAATAGGAAGAGCACTTTTTGGGCGGCTTTTATCTTTGCTCCCCCTGGACGAATCCTCACCAAACTTTGCAAAATACGTTTATGGCCCACTCTGATTTTTTTTGCAAAGTTTGGTGAGGATTCGTCCAGGGGGGAAAAGTTATAGGGGGGGGACCCAAAATTACTTTTTTTCCCATAGACTGAACGGGAAAACATGTTTGTTCGCGCCTACAGCCCAAACCGCTGGACGGATTTTCACCAAATTTGGACCAGGAGAAGCAGCTTGGTCCCGAAAGCGTGCTTTTGCAAATTTGGTGAAAATCCGTCCAGTAGTTTTTTAAAAAATGACCAAAAAGTAGGTAAAAAAAAAAAGAGTGATATCTGTGTTGGCTTTGCAGAAACACTTCCCTGTTCGCTCCGCGGACAGGCCAGGGATTGGTCAAGCGGGTTGCGTCGTGTCCGCAGACATGTTACATACTTTTCCCATTGGCTGCACTGCAGCGTGCAGTGCGTCCTATTTTCAAGACGCCCGCCATCTTTGTTTGTGGATTGCGGTGAGAGCCCGGCTAGTAAGTGTCTTCCTTCCGTTCCCCCCACCCCTGCTCATGCCTGTGTCTTCCTCCCGTTCCCCCCACCCCCCACTCATGTCTGTGTCTCCTTCCTGTCGAACCCCCCGCACCCCCATCCCCACCCCCGTGTCTCCCGAGTTCCTCCAGCCAACGCTCACGCCATCGGCACACGGTGGCCTGTGGAGGGCCGAGGAGTGGGATCTGCCGCCTGCACAGTTAGCTCAGGCCCCGTCTCTTCCACCCATTCCCCCCACCCCCGCTCATCCCCCGTGTCTCCCCTGTTCCCCCCACCCCCGTTCATGTCTCTGCTCATCCCTGTGTCTCCTCTGTTCCCCCCACCCTCTGCTCATCCCCGTGTCTCTCTCACAATTCCCCCACCGCACCCCCCTTTCATGCCCCGAGTCTCCCCTGTCCCCTCCCAACCCCCACTCATGCCCTGTGTGTCTCTGCCCTTCCCCCCCACTCCCCGCTCATGCCGTGTGTGTCTCTCCCCTTCCCCCACCCCCTGCTCATGCCCCGTGTGTCTCCCCTTCCCTCCCACCCACTGCTCATGCCCCGTGTGTCTCTGTCCCTCCCCCCACCCCCTGCTCATTCCCTGTGAGTCTCTCTCCTCCCCCCACCCCCCGCGTCTTCCTACTGTTCCCCCACCCCCGCTCATGCCCCGTGTTCTCTCCCCTCCCCCTACCCCCCGCTCATGACCTGTCTCCCCTGTTACCCCCCACTCATGCCCTGTGTGTCTCTCCCCTTCCCCCATGCCCTGCTCATGCCCCGTGCCTCTCCCTTTCCCCCCACCCCCCGCTCATGCCCTGTGTCTCTCTCCCCTCCCCCCAACCCCCGCTCATGCCCCGTGTGTCTCTCCGATTACCACCACCCCCCGCTCATGCCCCGTGTGTCTCTCCCCCTCCCCTCCACCCCCCGCTCATGCCCCGTGTGTCTCTCCCCTTCCCCCCACCCCCGCTCATGCCCTGTGTCTCCTCTGTTCCCCCCCACACCTGCTCATGCCCTGTGTCTCCTTCCTTTCCCCCCCACCCCCCGCTCATGCCCCGTGTCTCCCTTCTCCCCCCCACCACCGCTCATGCCCTGTGTCTCCCTTCTTCATCCCCCACCCCACGCTCATGCCCCATGTCTCCCTTCTTCCCCACCACCCCCCCGCTCATGCCCTGTGTCTTCCTTCTACCCCCCCACCCCCCGCTCATGCCCCCTGTCTCCCTTCTTCCCCCCCACACCCGTTCATGTCCCATGTCTCCCTTCTTCCCCCCCACACCCCGCTCATGCCCGGTGTCTCCTTTCTTCCCCCTACCCCCGCTCATGCCCCATGTCTCCCTTCTTCCCCCCCACCCCCGCTCATGCCCCGTGTCTCCCTTCTTCCTCCCCCCACCCCCCGTTCATGCCCTGTGTCTCCCTTCTTCCCCCCACCCCCTGCACATGCCCTGTGTCTCCCTTCTTAAACCCCCCACCCCCTGCTCATATCCCGTGTCTCCCTTCTCCCCCCCACCCCTTGCTCATGCCCCGTGTGTATCTTCTGCCCCCACCCCCTGTTCATGCTCCGTGTCTCCCTTCATTCCCCCGCCCCCTGCTCATGCCCTGTGTTTCCCATCTTTCCCCCCACCCCGCTCATGCCCCATGTCTCCCTTCTTTCCCCCCACCCCCTGCTCATGCCCCGTGTCTCCCTTCTTTCCACCCCCACCCCCTGACCTGTGTCTGCCTCCAGTACCCCCCACCCCCTGCTCATGCCCTGTGTCTTCCTTCTTCCCCCCTGCTCATGCCCCATGTCTCCCTACTTCCCCCCACCCCCCGCTCATGCCCCGTCAACCCCTTCTTCCCCCCCGCCCCCGTGTCTCCCTTCTTCTCCCCCACCCCCCGCTCATGCCCCGTGTCTCCCTTCTTCCTCCCCCACCCCCCGCTCATGCCCCGTGTCTGCCCTATTCCCCCCATCCCCCGCACATGCCCCGTGTCTCCCTCCTGTACCCCACCACCCCCCGCTCATGCCCTGTGTCTCCCTTCTTCCCCCCACCCCTCCGCTCATGCCCCGTGTCTCCCTTCTCCCCACCCCCCACTGATGCCCCGTGTCTCCCTTCTTACCCCCCACCCCCTGCTCATGCCCCGTGTCTCCCTTCTTTCCACCCCCACCCCCTGCTCATGCCCTGTGTCTCCCTTCTTTCCCCCGACCCCCCACTCATGCCGCGTGTCTCCCTTCTTCCCCCCCACCCCCCCATTCATGCCCCGCGTCTCCCTTCTTCCCCCACCCACCGCTCATGCCCCGTGTCTCCCTTCTTTCCACCCACCCCCCGCTCATGCCCCTTGTCTCCCTTCTTTCCAACCCCACCCCCCCGCTCATGCCCTGTGTCTCCCTCCTGTACCCCCCAACCCCCGCTCATGCCCCGTGTCTTACTTCTTTCCCCCCGCTCATGCACCGTGTCTCCCGTCTTCCCTCCACCCCCCGCTCATGCCCCGTGTCTCCCTTCTTCCCCCCCACCCCCCACTCATGCCGTGTGTCTCCCTTCTTACCCCCCACCCCCCGTTCATGCCCCGTGTCTCCCTTCTTCCCCCCCACCCCCCACTCATGCCCCGTGTCTCCCTTCTTTCCCCCACCCCCCGATCATGCCCCGAGTCTCCCTTCTTTCGAACCCCATCCCCCGCTCATGCCCCGTGTCTCCCTCCTGTACCCCCACCCCCGCTCATGCCCTGTGTCTCCCTTCTTCCCCCCCACCCCCCGCTCATGCCCTGTGTCTTCCTTCTCCCCCCCACCCCCCGCTCATGCCCCGTGTGTCCCTTCTTTCCAACCCCACCCCCCACTCATGCTCTGTGTCTTCCTTCTCCCCCCACCCCCCGCTCATGCCCCGTGTCTCCCTTCTTCCACCCCACCCCCCGCTCATGCCCCGTGTATTCCTTCTTTCCCCCGCCCACCCCCCGCTCATGCCCCATGTCTCCCTTCTCCCCCCCACCCCCCGCACATGCCCCGTGTCTCCCTTCTTACCCCCCCACCCCCCACTCATGCCCCGTGTCTCCTTCTTACCCCCCACCCCCTGCTCATGCTACGTGTCTCCCTTCTTTCCACCCCCACCCCCTGCTCATGCCCTGTGACTCCCTTCTTCCCCACACCCCCCACTCATGCCGCGTGTCTCCCTTCTTCCCCCCCACCCCCCGTTCATGCCCCGCGTCTCCCGTCTTCCCCCACCCCCCGCTCATGCCCTGTGTCTCCCTTCTTTCCAACCCCAACCCCCGCTCATGCCCCGTTTCTCCCTCCTGTACCCCCCAACCCCCGCTCATGCCCCGTGTCTTCCTTCTAACCCCCGCTCATGCCCCGTGTCTCCCTTCTTCCCCCCACCCCCCACTCATGCCGTGTGTCTCCCTTCTTTCCAACCCCACCCCCACTCATGCTCTGTGTCTTCCTTCTCCCCCCACCCCCCGCTCATGCCCCGTGTCTCCCTTCTTCCCCCATCCCTCGCTCATGCCCCGTGTCTTCCTTCTTTCCCCCGCCCACCCCCCGCTCATGCCCCATGTCTCCCTTCTCCCCCCACCCCCCGCTCATACCCCGTGTCTCCCTTCTTACCCCCCCACCCCCTGCTCATGCCCAGTGTCTCCCTTCTTTCCACCCCCTCCCCCTGCTCATGCCACATGTCTTCCTTCTTTTTCCCCACCCCCGCTCATGCCCCGTGTCTCCCTTCTTACCCCCATACCCCCCACTCATGCCCCGCGTCTCCCTTCTTCCCCCACCCCCCGTTCATGCCCCGTGTCTCCCTTCTTTCCCCCCCACCCCCCGCTCATGCCCCGTGTCTGCCATCTTTCCCCCCACCCCCTGCTCATGCCCCGTGTCTCCCTTCTTTCCAACCCCACCCCCCGCTCATGCCCCGTGTCTCCCTCCTGTACCCCCAACCCCCGCTCATGCCCCATGTCTTCCCTCTAACCCCCCGCTCATGCCCCGTGTCTCCCTTCTTCCCCCCACCCCCCCGTTCATGCCCCGTGTCTCCCTTCTTTCCCCCCACCCCCTGCTCATGCCCCGTGTCTCCCATCTCTCCCTCCCACCCCCCGCTCATGCCCCGTGTCTCACTTCTTACCCCCCCACCCCCCGCTCATGCCCCGTGTCTCCCTTCTTTCCACCCCCACCCCCTGCTCATGCCCCGTGTCTCCCTCCTGTACCCCCACCCCCTGCTCATGCCCCGTGTCTTCCTTCTTTCCCCCTTGCTCATGCCCTGTTTCTCCCTTCTTCCCCCCACCCCCACTCATGCCCCGTGTCTCCCTTCTTCTCCCCCACCCCCCGCTCATGCCCCGTGTCTCCCTTCTTCCTCCCCCACCCCCCGCTCATGCCCCATTTCCGCCCTGTTCCCCCACCCCCTGCTGATGCCCCGTGTCTACCTCCTGTACCCCCCACTCCCCGCTCTTGCCCCGTGTCTCCCCCCTGTACCCCCCGCTCATGCCCCGTGTCTCCCTTCTTCCCCCCCACCCCCCCACTCATGCCCCGTGTCTTCCTTCTTTCTCCCCCACCCCCGCTCATGCCCCATGTCTTCCTTCTTTCACCCCCACCCCCCACTCATGCGCCGTGTCTCCCTTCTTCCACCCCACCCCCCGCTCATGCCCCCTGTCTCCCTTCTCCCCCCACCCCCGCTCATGCCCCGTGTCTCCCTTCTTTCCACCCCCACCCCCTGGTCATGCCCCGTGTCTTCCTTCTTCCCCCCACCCCCCGCTCATGCCCCGTGTCTCCCTTCTTCCCCCCACCCCCCGCTCATGCCCCGTGTCTTCCTTTTTTCCCCCGCCCACCCCCCGCTCATGCCCCGTGTCTCCCTTCTCCCCCCACCCCCACTCATGCCCCGTGTCTCCCTTCTTACCCCCCACCCCCTGCTCATGCCCCGTGTCTCCCTTCTTTCCACCCCCACCCCCTGCTCATGCCCCATGTCTTCCTTCTTCCCCCCACCCCCCGCTGATGCCCTGTGTCTCCCGTCTTCCCCCCACCCCCCACTTATGCCGCGTGTCTCCCTTCTTCCCCCCCACCCCACCGTTCATGCCCCGTGTCTCCCTTCTTCCCCCCCACCCCCTGCTCATGCCCCGTGTCTCCCATCTTTCCCCCACCCCCCGCTCATGCCCCGTGTCTCCCTTCTTCCCCCCCACCCCCACACATGCCGTGTGTCTCCCTTCTTCCCCCCACCCCCATTCATGCCCCGTGTCTCCCTTCTTCCCCCCAACCCCCACTCATGCCCCGTGTCTCCCATCTTTCCCCCCACCCCCCGCTCATGCCCCGTGTCTCCCTTCTTTCCCCCCACCCCCCGCTCATGCCCCGTGTCTCCCTTCTTTCCAACCCCAACCCCTGCTCATGCCCCGTGTCTCCCTCTTGTACCCCCACCCCGCTCATGCCCTGTGTCTCCCTTCTTTCCCCCCCGCTCATGCACCGTGTCTCCCATCTTCCCTCCAACCCCCACTCATGCCCCGTGTCTCCCTTCTTCCCCCCACCCCCACTCATGCCGTGGTCTCCCTTCTTCCCCCCCACCCACCGTTCATGCCCCCGTGTCTCCCTTCTTCCCCCCCACCTCCCACTCATGCCTCGTGTCTCCCATCTTTCCCCCCACCCCCCTCTCATGCCCCGTGTCTCCCTTCTTTCCCCCCACCCACCGCTCATGCCCGTGTCTCCCTTCTTTAAAACCCCACCCCCGCTCATGCCCCGTGTCTCCCTCCTGTACCCCCCACCCCCGCTCATGCCCTGTGTCTCCCTTCTTACCCCCCACCCCCCACTTATGCCTGTGTCTCCCTTCTCCCCCCACCCCCTGCTCATGCCCCATGTGTCCCTTCTTTCCAACCCCACCCCCCACTCATGCTCTGTGTCTTCCTTCTCCCCCCACCCCCTGCTCATGCCCCTTGTCTCCCTTCTTCCCCCCACCCCCCGCTCAAGCCCCGTGTCTTCCTTCTTTCCCTCGCCCACCCCCCGCTCATGCCCCATGTCTCCCTTCTCCCCCCAGCCCCCGCTCATGCCCCGTGTCTCCCTTCTTACCCCCCCACCCCCTGCTCATGCCCTGTGTCTCCCTTCTTTCCACCCCCACCCCCTGCTCATGCCCCGTGTCTTCCTTCTTCCCCCCACCCCCGCTCATGCCCCATGTCTCCCTTCTTCCCCCCACCCCCCACTCATGCCCCGTGTCTCTCTTCTTCCCCCCCACACCCCGTTCATGCCCTGTGTCTCCCTTCTTTACCCCCCACCCCCCGCTCATGCCCCGTGTCTGCCATCTTTCCCCCCACCCCCCGCTCATGCCCGTGTCTCCCTTCTTTCCCCCCGCCCCCGCTCATGCCCCGTGTCTCCCTTCTTTCCAACCGCACCCCCCGCTCATGCCCCGTGTCTCCCTCCTGTACCCCCAATCCCGCTCATGCCCTGTGTCTTCCTTCTAACCCCCTCTCATGCCCCGTGTCTCCCTTCTTCCCCCCACCCCCGCTCATGCCCCGTGTCACCCTTCTTCCCCCCACCCCCCACTCATGCCATGTGTCTCCCTTCTTTCCAACCCCACCCCCACTCATGCTCTGTGTCTCCCTTCTTCCCCTCCACCCCCAGCTCATGCCCCGTGTCTTCCTTCTTTCCCCCGCCCACCCCCCGCTCAAGCCCCATGTCTCCCTTCTCCCCCCCACCCCCCCGCTCATGCCCCGTGTCTCCCTTCTTACCCCCCCACCCCCTGCTCATGGCCCGTGTCTCCCTTCTTTCCACCCCCACCCCCTGCTCATGCCTCGTGTCTTCCTTCTTCCCCCCCACCCCTGCTCATGCCCCGTGTCCCCCTTCTTCCCCCCCACCCCCCACTCATGCCCCGTGTCTCCCTTCTTCCCCCCACCCCCCGTTCATGCCCCGTGTCTCCCTTCTTTCCCCCCACCCCCGCTCATGCCCCGTGTCTGCCATCTTTCCCCCCACCACCTGCTCATGCCCCGTGTCTCCCTTCTTTCCCCCCACCCCCGCTCATGCCCCGTGTCTCCCTTCTTTCCAACCCCACCCCCCGCTCATGCCCCGTGTCTCCCTCCTGTACCCCCAATCCCCGCTCATGCCCCGTGTCTTCCTTCTAACCCCCCGCTCATGCCCCGTGTCTCCCTTCTGCCCCCCACCCCCGCTCATGCCCCGTGTCTCCCTTCTTCCCCCCACCTCCCACTCATGCTGTGTGTCTCCCCCCCACCCCCATTCATGCCTCGTGTCTCCCTTCTTTCCCCCCACCCCCCACTCATGTCCTGTGTCTCCCGTCTTCCCCCCCACCCCCCACTTATGCCGCGTGTCTCCCTTCTTCCCCCCCACCCCACCGTTCATGCCCCGTGTCTCCCTTCTTCCCCCCCACCCCCTGCTCATGCCAAGTGTCTCCCATCTTTCCCCCACCCCCCGCTCATGCCCCGTGTCTCCCTTCTTCCCCCCCACCCCCACACATGCCGTGTGTCTCCCTTCTTCCCCCCACCCCCCGTTCATGCCCCATGTCTCCCTTCTTCCCCCCACCCACCACTCATGCCCCGTGTCTCCCATCTTTCCCCCCACCCCCCGCTCATGCCCCGTGTCTCCCTTCTTTCCCCCAAACCCCCGCTCATGCCCCGTGTCTCCCTTCTTTCCAACCCCACCCCCCGCTCATGCCCCGTGTCTCCCTCTTGTACCCCCACCCCCGCTCATGCCCTGTGTCTTCCTTCTTTCCCCCCTGCTCATGCACCGTGTCTCCCATCTTCCCTCCACCCCCGCTCATGCCCCGTGTCTCCCTTCTTCCCCCCCACCCCCACTCATGCCGTGGTCTCCCTTCTTCCCCCCCACCCCCCGTTCATGCCCCCGTGTCTCCCTTCTCCCCCCCACCCCCCACTCATGCCCCGTGTCTCCCATCTTTCCCCCCACCCCCCTCTCATGCCCCGTGTCTCCCTTCTTTCCCCCCACCCACCACTCATGCCCCGTGTCTCCCTTCTTTCCAACCCCACCCCCCGCTCATGCCCCGTGTCTCCCTCCTGTACCCCCCACCCCCGCTCATGCCCCGTGTCTCCCTTCTTTCCCCCCACCCACCGCTCATGCCCCGTGTCTCCCTTCTTTCCAACCCCACCCCCCGCTCATGCCCCGTGTCTCCCTCCTGTACCCCCCACCCCCGCTCATGCCCCGTGTCTCCCTTCTTACCCCCCACCCCCCACTTATGCCTGTGTCTCCCTTCTCCCCCCCACCCCCCGCTCATGCCCCATGTGTCCCTTCTTTCCAACCCCACCCCCCACTCATGCTCTGTGTCTTCCTTCTCCCCCCACCCCCCGCTCATGCCCCGTGTCTTCCTTCTTCCCCCCACCCCCCTCTCAAGCCCCGTGTTTTCCTTCTTTCCCCCGCCCACACCCCGCTCATGCCCCATGTCTCCCTTCTCCCCCCAGCCCCCGCTCATGCCCCGTGTCTCCCTTCTTACCCCCCCACCCCCTGCTCATGCCCTGTGTCTCCCTTCTTTCCACCCCCACCCCCTGCTCATGCCCCGTGTCTTCCTTCTTCCCCCCACCCCCGCTCATGCCCCATGTCTCCCTTCTTCCCCCCACCCCCCACTCATGCCCCGTGTCTCTCTTCTTCCCCCCCACACCCCGTTCATGCCCCGTGTCTCCCTTCTTTACCCCCCACCCCCCGCTCATGCCCCGTGTCTGCCATCTTTCCCCCCACCCCCCGCTCATGCCCGTGTCTCCCTTCTTTCCCCCCACCCCCCGCTCATGCCCCGTGTCTCCCTTCTTTCCAACCCCACCCCCCGCTCATGCCCCGTGTCTCCCTCCTGTACCCCCCAATCCTGCTCATGCCCCGTGTCTTCCTTCTAACCCCCTCTCATGCCCCGTGTCTCCCTTCTTCCCCCCACCCCCGCTCATGCCCCGTGTCTCCCTTCTTCCCCCCACCCCCCACTCATGCCATGTGTCTCCCTTCTTCCCCCCCACCCCACTGTTCATGCCCCGTGTCTCCCTTCTTCCCCCCCACCCCCTGCTCATGCCCCGTGTCTCCCATCTTTCCCCCACCCCCCGCTCATGCCCCGTGTCTCCCTTCTTCCCCCCCACCCCCACTCATGCCGTGGTCTCCCTTCTTCCCCCCCACCCCCCGTTCATGCCCCCGTGTCTCCCTTCTCCCCCCCCACCCCCCACTCATGCCCCGTGTCTCCCATCTTTCCCCCCACCCCCCTCTCATGCCCCGTGTCTCCCTTCTTTCCCCCACCCACCGCTCATGCCCCGTGTCTCCCTTCTTTCCAACCCCACCCCCCGCTCATGCCCCGTGTCTCCCTCCTGTACCCCCCACCCCCGCTCATGCCCCGTGTCTCCCTTCTTTCCCCCCACCCACCGCTCATGCCCCGTGTCTCCGTTCTTTCCAACCCCACCCCCCGCTCATGCCCCGTGTCTCCCTCCTGTACCCCCCACCCCCGCTCATGCCCCGTGTCTCCCTTCTTACCCCCCACCCCCCACTTATGCCTGTGTCTCCCTTCTCCCCCCCACCCCACGCTCATGCCCCATGTGTCCCTTCTTTCCAACCCCACCCCCCACTCATGCTCTGTGTCTTCCTTCTCCCCCCACCCCCCGCTCATGCCCCGTGTCTCCCTTCTTCCCCCACCCCCCTCTCAAGCCCCGTGTCTTCCTTCTTTCCCCCGCCCACCCCCCGCTCATGCCCCATGTCTCCCTTCTCCCCCCAGCCCCCGCTCATGCCCCGTGTCTCCCTTCTTACCCCCCACCCCCTGCTCATGCCCTGTGTCTCCCTTCTTTCCACCCCCACCCCCTGCTCATGCCCCGTGTCTTCCTTCTTCCCCCCACCCCCGCTCATGCCCCATGTCTCCCTTCTTCCCCCCACCCCCCACTCATGCCCCGTGTCTCTCTTCTTCCCCCCCACACCCCGTTCATGCCCCGTGTCTCCCTTCTTTACCCCCCAACCCCCGCTCATGCCCCGTGTCTGCCATCTTTCCCCCCACCCCCCGCTCATGCCCGTGTCTCCCTTCTTTCCCCCCACCCCCCGCTCATGCCCCGTGTCTCCCTTCTTTCCAACCCCACCCCCCGCTCATGCCCCGTGTCTCCCTCCTGTACCCCCCAATCCCGCTCATGCCCCGTGTCTCCCTTCTTCCCCCCCACCCCCATTCATGCCGTGGTCTCCCTTCTTCCCCCCCACCCCCCGTTCATGCCCCCGTGTCTCCCTTCTTCCCCCCACCCCCCACTCATGCCCTGTGTCTCCCATCTTTCCCCCCACCCCCCTCTCATGCCCCGTGTCTCCCATCTTTCCCCCACCACCTGCTCATGCCCCGTGTCTCCCTTCTTTCCCCCCACCCCCGCTCATGCCCCGTGTCTCCCTTCTTTCCAACCCCACCCCCCGCTCATGCCCCGTGTCTCCCTCCTGTACCCCCAATCCCCGCTCATGCCCCGTGTCTTCCTTCTAACCCCCTGCTCATGCCCCGTGTCTCCCTTCTGCCCCCCACCCCCGCTCATGCCCCGTGTCTCCCTTCTTCCCCCCACCTCCCACTCATGCTGTGTGTCTCCCCCCCACCCCCATTCATGCCTCGTGTCTCCCTTCTTTCCCCCCACCCCCCACTCATGTCCTGTGTCTCCCGTATTCCCCCCCACCCCCCACTTATGCCGCGTGTCTCCCTTCTTCCCCCCCACCCCACCGTTCATGCCCCGTGTCTCCCTTCTTCCCCCCCACCCCCTGCTCATGCCCCGTGTCTCCCATCTTTCCCCCACCCCCCGCTCATGCCCCGTGTCTCCCTTCTTCCCCCCCACCCCCACACATGCCGTGTGTCTCCCTTCTTCCCCCCACCCCCCGTTCATGCCCCATGTCTCCCTTCTTACCCCCACCCCCCACTCATGCCCCGTGTCTCCCATCTTTCCCCCCACCCCCCGCTCATGCCCCTTGTCTCCCTTCTTTCCCCCAAACCCCCGCTCATGCCCCGTGTCTCCCTTCTTTCCAACCCCACCCCCCGCTCATGCCCCGTGTCTCCCTCTTGTACCCCCACCCCCGCTCATGCCCTGTGTCTTCCTTCTTTCCCCCCTGCTCATGCACCGTGTCTCCCATCTTCCCTCCACCCCCGCTCATGCCCCGTGTCTCCCTTCTTCCCCCCCACCCCCACTCATGCCGTGGTCTCCCTTCTTCCACCCCACCCCCCGTTCATGCCCCCGTGTCTCCCTTCTCCCCCCCACCCCCCACTCATGCCCCGTGTCTCCCATCTTTCCCCCCACCCCCCTCTCATGCCCCGTGTCTCCCTCTTTCCCCCCACCCACCGCTCATGCCCCGTGTCTCCCTTCTTTCCAACCCCACCCCCCGCTCATGCCCCGTGTCTCCCTCCTGTACCCCCCACCCCCGCTCATGCCCCGTGTCTCCCTTCTTTCCCCCCACCCACCGCTCATGCCCCGTGTCTCCCTTCTTTCCAACCCCACCCCCCGCTCATGCCCCGTGTCTCCCTCCTGTACCCCCCACCCCCGCTCATGCCCCGTGTCTCCCTTCTTACCCCCCACCCCCCACTTATGCCTGTGTCTCCCTTCTCCCCCCCACCCCCCGCTCATGCCCCATGTGTCCCTTCTTTCCAACCCCACCCCCCACTCATGCTCTGTGTCTTCCTTCTCCCCCCACCCCCCGCTCATGCCCCGTGTCTCCCTTCTTCCCCCCACCCACCTCTCAAGCCCCGTGTCTTCCTTCTTTCCCCCGCCCACACCCCGCTCATGCCCCATGTCTCCCTTCTCCCCCCAGCCCCCGCTCATGCCCCGTGTCTCCCTTCTTACCCCCCCACCCCCTGCTCATGCCCTGTGTCTCCCTTCTTTCCACCCCCACCCCCTGCTCATGCCCCGTGTCTTCCTTCTTCCCCCCACCCCCGCTCATGCCCCATGTCTCCCTTCTTCCCCCCACCCCCCACTCATGCCCCGTGTCTCTCTTCTTCCCCCCCACACCCCGTTCATGCCCCGTGTCTCCCTTCTTTACCCCCCACCCCCCGCTCATGCCCCGTGTCTGCCATCTTTCCCCCCACCCCCCGCTCATGCCCGTGTCTCCCTTCTTTCCCCCCACCCCCCGCTCATGCCCCGTGTCTCCCTTCTTTCCAACCCCACCCCCCGCTCATGCCCCGTGTCTCCCTCCTGTACCCCCCAATCCTGCTCATGCCCCGTGTCTTCCTTCTAACCCCCTCTCATGCCCCGTGTCTCCCTTCTTCCCCCCACCCCCGCTCATGCCCCGTGTCTCCCTTCTTCCCCCCACCCCCCACTCATGCCATGTGTCTCCCTTCTTCCCCCCCACCCCACCGTTCATGCCCCGTGTCTCCCTTCTTCCCCCCCACCCCCTGCTCATGCCCCATGTCTCCCATCTTTCCCCCACCCCCCGCTCATGCCCCGTGTCTCCCTTCTTCCCCCCCACCCCCACTCATGCCGTGGTCTCCCTTCTTCCCCCCGACCCCCCGTTCATGCCCCTGTGTCTCCCTTCTCCCCCCCCACCCCTGCCCCGTGTCTCCCATCTTTCCCCCCACCCCCCTCTCATGCCCCGTGTCTCCCTTCTTTCCCCCCACCCACCGCTCATGCCCCGTGTCTCCCTTCTTTCCAACCCGACCCCCCGCTCATGCCCCGTGTCTCCCTCCTGTACCCCCCACCCCCGCTCATGCCCCGTGTCTCCCTTCTTTCCCCCCACCCACCGCTCATGCCCTGTGTCTCCCTTCTTTCCAACCCCACCCCCCGCTCATGCCCCGTGTCTCCCTCCTGTACCCCCCACCCCCGCTCATGCCCAGTGTCTCCCTTCTTACCCCCCACCCCCCACTTATGCCTGTGTCTCCCTTCTCCCCCCCACCCCCCGCTCTTGCCCCATGTGTCCCTTCTTTCCAACCCCACCCCCCACTCATGCTCTGTGTCTTCCTTCTCCCCCCACCCCCCGCTCATGCCCCGTGTCTCCCTTCTTCCCCCCACCCCCTCTCAAGCCCGTTGTCTTCCTTCTTTCCCCCGCCCACCCCCCGCTCATGCCCCATGTCTCCCTTCTCCCCCCAGCCCCCGCTCATGCCCCGTGTCTCCCTTCTTACCCCCCCACCCCCTGCTCATGCCCTGTGTCTCCCTTCTTTCCACCCCCACCCCCTGCTCATGCCCCGTGTCTTCCTTCTTCCCCCCACCCCCGCTCATGCCCCATGTCTCCCTTCTTCCCCCCACCCCCCACTCATGCCCCGTGTCTCTCTTCTTCCCCCCCACACCCCGTTCATGCCCCGTGTCTCCCTTCTTTACCCCCCACCCCCCGCTCATGCCCCGTGTCTGCCATCTTTCCCCCCACCCCCCGCTCATGCCCGTGTCTCCCTTCTTTCCCCCCACCCCCCGCTCATGCCCCGTGTCTCCCTTCTTTCCAACCCCACCCCCCCGCTCATGCCCCGTGTCTCCCTCCTGTACCCCCCAATCCCGCTCATGCCCCGTGTCTTCCTTCTAACCCCCTCTCATGCCCCGTGTCTCCCTTCTTCCCCCAGCCCCCGCTCATGCCCCGTGTCTCCCTTCTTACCCCCCCACCCCCTGCTCATGCCCTGTGTCTCCCTTCTTTCCACCCCCACCCCCTGCTCATGCCCCGTGTCTTCCTTCTTCCCCCCACCCCCGCTCATGCCCCATGTCTCCCTTCTTCCCCCCACCCCCCACTCATGCCCCGTGTCTCTCTTCTTCCCCCCCACACCCCGTTCATGCCCCGTGTCTCCCTTCTTTACCCCCCACCCCCCGCTCATGCCCCGTGTCTGCCATCTTTCCCCCCACCCCCCGCTCATGCCCGTGTCTCCCTTCTTTCCCCCCACCCCCCGCTCATGCCCCGTGTCTCCCTTCTTTCCAACCCCACCCCCCGCTCATGCCCCGTGTCTCCCTCCTGTACCCCCCAATCCTGCTCATGCCCCGTGTCTTCCTTCTAACCCCCTCTCATGCCCCGTGTCTCCCTTCTTCCCCCCACCCCCGCTCATGCCCCGTGTCTCCCTTCTTCCCCCCACCCCCCACTCATGCCATGTGTCTCCCTTCTTCCCCCCCACCCCACCGTTCATGCCCCGTGTCTCCCTTCTTCCCCCCCACCCCCTGCTCATGCCCCGTGTCTCCCATCTTTCCCCCACCCCCCGCTCATGCCCCGTGTCTCCCTTCTTCCCCCCCACCCCCACTCATGCCGTGGTCTCCCTTCTTCCCCCCGACCCCCCGTTCATGCCCCTGTGTCTCCCTTCTCCCCCCCCACCCCTGCCCCGTGTCTCCCATCTTTCCCCCCACCCCCCTCTCATGCCCCGTGTCTCCCTTCTTTCCCCCCACCCACCGCTCATGCCCCGTGTCTCCCTTCTTTCCAACCCGACCCCCCGCTCATGCCCCGTGTCTCCCTCCTGTACCCCCCACCCCCGCTCATGCCCCGTGTCTCCCTTCTTTCCCCCCACCCACCGCTCATGCCCTGTGTCTCCCTTCTTTCCAACCCCACCCCCCGCTCATGCCCCGTGTCTCCCTCCTGTACCCCCCACCCCCGCTCATGCCCAGTGTCTCCCTTCTTACCCCCCACCCCCCACTTATGCCTGTGTCTCCCTTCTCCCCCCCACCCCCCGCTCTTGCCCCATGTGTCCCTTCTTTCCAACCCCACCCCCCACTCATGCTCTGTGTCTTCCTTCTCCCCCCACCCCCCGCTCATGCCCCGTGTCTCCCTTCTTCCCCCCACCCCCTCTCAAGCCCGTTGTCTTCCTTCTTTCCCCCGCCCACCCCCCGCTCATGCCCCATGTCTCCCTTCTCCCCCCAGCCCCCGCTCATGCCCCGTGTCTCCCTTCTTACCCCCCCACCCCCTGCTCATGCCCTGTGTCTCCCTTCTTTCCACCCCCACCCCCTGCTCATGCCCCGTGTCTTCCGTCTTCCCCCCACCCCCGCTCATGCCCCATGTCTCCCTTCTTCCCCCCACCCCCCACTCATGCCCCGTGTCTCTCTTCTTCCCCCCCACACCCCGTTCATGCCCCGTGTCTCCCTTCTTTACCCCCCACCCCCCGCTCATGCCCCGTGTCTGCCATCTTTCCCCCCACCCCCCGCTCATGCCCGTGTCTCCCTTCTTTCCCCCCACCCCCCGCTCATGCCCCGTGTCTCCCTTCTTTCCAACCCCACCCCCCCGCTCATGCCCCGTGTCTCCCTCCTGTACCCCCCAATCCCGCTCATGCCCCGTGTCTTCCTTCTAACCCCCTCTCATGCCCCGTGTCTCCCTTCTTCCCCCCACCCCCGCTCATGCCCCGTGTCTCCCTTCTTCCCACCACCCCCCACTCATGCCATGTGTCTCCCTTCTTCCCCCCCACCCCACCGTTCATGCCCCGTGTCTCCCTTCTTCCCCCCACCCCCTGCTCATGCCCCGTGTCTCCCATCTTTCCCCCACCCCCCGCTCATGCCCCGTGTCTCCCTTCTTCCCCCCCACCCCCACACATGCCGTGTGTCTCCCTTCTTCCCCCCACCCCCATTCATGCCCCGTGTCTCCCTTCTTCCCCCCAACCCCCACTCATGCCCCGTGTCTCCCATCTATCCCCCCACCGCCCGCTCATGCCCCGTGTCTCCCTTCTTTCCCCCCACCCCCCGCTCATGCCCCGTGTCTCCCTTCTTTCCAACCCCACCCCCCGCTCATGCCCCGTGTCTCCCTCTTGTACCCCCACCCCCGCTCATGCCCTGTGTCTTCCTTCTTTCCCCCCTGCTCATGCACTGTGTCTCCCATCTTCCCTCCACCCCCCACTCATGCCCCGTGTCTCCCTTCTTCCCCCCCACCCCCACTCATGCCGTGGTCTCCCTTCTTCCCCCCCACCCCCCGTTCATGCCCCCGTGTCTCCCTTCTTCCCCCCCACCCCCCACTCATGCCCCGTGTCTCCCATCTTTCCCCCCACCCCCCTCTCATGCCCCGTGTCTCCCTTCTTTCCCCCCACCCACCGCTCATGCCCCGTGTCTCCCTTCTTTAAAACCCCAACACCCGCTCATGCCCCGTGTCTCCCTCCTGTACCCCCCACCCCGGCTCATGCCCCGTGTCTCCCTTCTTTCCCCCCACCCACCGCTCATGCCCCGTGTCTCCCTTCTTTCCAACCCCACCCCCCGCTCATGCCCCGTGTCTCCCTCCTGTACCCCCCACCCCCGCTCATGCCCCGTGTCTCCCTTCTTACCCCCCATGCCCCACTTATGCCTGTGTCTCCCTTCTCCCCCCCACCCCCCGCTCATGCCCCATGTGTCCCTTCTTTCCAACCCCACCCCCCACTCATGCTCTGTGTCTTCCTTCTCCCTCCACCCCCCGCTCATGCCCCGTGTCTCCCTTCTTCCCCCCACCCCCCTCTCAAGCCCTGTGTCTTCCTTCTTTCCCCCGCCCACCCCCCGCTCATGCCCCATGTCTCCCTTCTCCCCCCAGCCCCCGCTCATGCCCCGTGTCTCCCTTCTTACCCCCCCACCCCCTGCTCATGCCCTGTGTCTCCCTTCTTTCCACCCCAACCCCCTGCTCATGCCCCGTGTCTTCCTTCTTCCCCCCCGCTCATGCCCCATGTCTCCCTTCTTCCCCCCACCCCCCACTCATGCCCCGTGTCTCTCTTCTTCCCCCCCACACCCCGTTCATGCCCCGTGTCTCCCTTCTTTACCCCCCACCCCCCGCTCATGCCCCGTGTCTGCCATCTTTCCCCCCACCCCCCACTCATGCCCGTGTCTCCCTTCTTTCCCCCCACCCCCCGCTCATGCCCCGTGTCTCCATTCTTTCCAACCCCACCCCCGCTCATGCACCGTGTCTCCCTCCTGTACCCCCCAATCCCGCTCATGCCCCGTGTCTTCCTTCTAACCCCCTCTCATGCCCCGTGTCTCCCTTCTTCCCCCCACCCCCGCTCATGCCCCGTGTCTCCCTTCTTCCCCCCACCCCCCACTCATGCGCCGTGTCTCCCTTCTTCCCCCCCACCCCCTGCTCATGCCCCGTGTCTCCCATCTTTCCCCCACCCCCCGCTCATGCCCCGTGTCTCCCTTCTTCCCCCCCACCCCCACTCATGCCGTGGTCTCCCATCTTTCCCCCCACCCCCCTCTCATGCCCCGTGTCTCCCTTCTTTCCCCCCACCCACCGCTCATGCCCCGTGTCTCCCTTCTTTCCAACCCCACCCCCCGCTCATGCCCCGTGTCTCCCTCCTGTACCCCCCACCCCCGCTCATGCCCCGTGTCTCCCTTCTTTCCCCCCACCCACCGCTCATGCCCCGTGTCTCCCTTCTTTCCAACCCCACCCCCCGCTCATGCCCCGTGTCTCCCTCCTGTACCCCCCACCCCCGCTCATGCCCTGTGTCTCCCTTCTTACCCCCCACCCCCACTTATGCCTGTGTCTCCCTTCTCCCCCCCACCCCCCGCTCATGCCCCATGTGTCCCTTCTTTCCAACCCCACCCCCCACTCATGCTCTGTGTCTTCCTTCTCCCCCCACCCCCCGCTCATGCCCCGTGTCTCCCTTCTTCCCCCCACCCCCCTCTCAGGCCCCGTGTCTTCCTTCTTTCCCCCGCCCACCCCCCGCTCATGCCCCATGTCTCCCTTCTCCCCCCAGCCCCCGCTCATGCCCCGTGTCTCCCTTCTTACCCCCCCACCCCCTGCTCATGCCCTGTGTCTCCCTTCTTTCCACCCCCACCCCCTGCTCATGCCCCGTGTCTTCCTTCTTCCCCCCACCCCCGCTCATGCCCCATGTCTCCCTTCTTCCCCCCACCCCCCACTCATGCCCCGTGTCTCTCTTCTTCCCCCCCAGACCCCGTTCATGCCCCGTGTCTCCCTTCTTTACCCCCCACCCCCCGCTCATGCCCCGTGTCTGCCATCTTTCCCCCCACCCCCCGCTCATGCCCGTGTCTCCCTTCTTTCCTCCCACCCCCCGCTCATGCCCCGTGTCTCCCTTCTTTCCAACCCCACCCCCCGCTCATGCCCCGTGTCTCCCTCCTGTACCCCCCAATCCCGCTCATGCCCCGTGTCTTCCTTCTAAACCCCTCTCATGCCCCGTGTCTCCCTTCTTCCCCCCACCCCCGCTCATGCCCCGTGTCTCCCTTCTTCCCCCCACCCCCCATTCATGCCATGTGTCTCCCTTCTTCCCCCCCACCCCACCGTTCATGCCCCGTGTCTCCCTTCTTCCCCCCCACCCCCTGCTCATGCCCCGTGTCTCCCATCTTTCCCCCAGCCCCCGCTCATGCCCCGTGTCTCCCTTCTTCCCCCCCACCCCCACACATGCCGTGTGTCTCCCTTCTTCCCCCCACCCCCATTCATGCCCCGTGTCTCCCTTCTTCCCCCCAACCCCCACTCATGCCCTGTGTCTCCCATCTTTCCCCCCACCCCCCGCTCATGCCCCGTGTCTCCCTTCTTTCCCCCCACCCCCCGCTCATGCCCCGTGTCTCCCTTCTTTCCAACCCCACCCCCCGCTCATGCCCCGTGTCTCCCTCTTGTACCCCCACCCCCGCTCATGCCCTGTGTCTTCCTTCTTTCCCCCCCGCTCATGCACCGTGTCTCCCATCTTCCCTCCACCCCCCACTCATGCCCCGTGTCTCCCTTCTTCCCCCCCACCCCCACTCATGCCGTGGTCTCCCTTCTTCCCCCCCACACCCCGTTCATGCCCCCGTGTCTCCCTTCTTCCCCCCCACCCCCCACTCATGCCCCGTGTCTCCCATCTTTCCCCCCACCCCCCTCTCATGCCCCGTGTCTCCCTTCTTTCCCCCCACCCACCGCTCATGCCCCGTGTCTCCCTTCTTTAAAACCCCACCCCCCGCTCATGCCCCGTGTCTCCCTCCTGTACCTCCCACCCCTGCTCATGCCCTGTGTCTCCCTTCTTACCCCCCACCCCCCACTTATGCCTGTGTCTCCCTTCTCCTCCCCACCCCCCGCTCATGCCCCATGTGTCCCTTCTTTCCAACCCCACTCATGCTCTGTGTCTTCCTTCTCCCCCCACCTCCTGCTCATGCCCCGTGTCTCCCTTCTTCCCCCCACCCCCCGCTCAAGCCCCGTGTCTTCCTTCTTTCCCTCGCCCACCCCCCGCTCATGCCCCATGTCTCCCTTCTCCCCCCAGCCCCCGCTCATGCCCCGTGTCTCCCTTCTTTCCACCCCCACCCCCTGCTCATGCCCCGTGTCTTCCTTCTTCCCCCCACCCCCGCTCATGCCCCATGTCTCCCTTCTTCCCCCCACCCCCCACTCATGCCCCGTGTCTCTCTTCTTCCCCCCCACACCCTGTTCATGCCCTGTGTCTCCCTTCTTTACCCCCCACCCCCCGCTCATGCCCCGTGTCTGCCATCTTTCCCCCCACCCCCCGCTCATGCCCGTGTCTCCCTTCTTTCCCCCCACCCCCCGCTCATGCCCCGTGTCTCCCTTCTTTCCAACCGCACCCCCCGCTCATGCCCCGTGTCTCCCTCCTGTACCCCCCAATCCCGCTCATGCCCCGTGTCTTCCTTCTAACCCCCTCTCATGCCCCGTGTCTCCCTTCTTCCCCCCACCCCCGCTCATGCCCCGTGTCTCCCTTCTTCCCCCCACCCCCCACTCATGCCATGTGTCTCCCTTCTTTCCAACCCCACCCCCACTCATGCTCTGTGTCTCCCTTCTTCCCCCCCACCCCCAGCTCATGCCCCGTGTCTTCCTTCTTTCCCCCGCCCACCCCCCGCTCAAGCCCCATGTCTCCCTTCTCCCCCCACCCCCCCCGCTCATGCCCCGTGTCTCCCTTCTTACCCCCCCACCCCCTGCTCATGGCCCGTGTCTCCCTTTTTTCCACCCCCACCCCCTGCTCATGCCCCGTGTCTTCCTTCTCCCCCCCCACCCCTGCTCATGCCCCGTGTCCCCCTTCTTCCCCCCACCCCCACTCATGCCCCGTGTCTCCCTTCTTCCCCCCACCCCCCGTTCATGCCCCGTGTCTCCCTTCTTCCCCCCCCACCCCCCGCTCATGCCCCGTGTCTGCCATCTTTCCCCCCACCACCTGCTCATGCCCCGTGTCTCCCTTCTTTCCCCCCACCCCCGCTCATGCCCCGTGTCTCCCTTCTTTCCAACCCCACCCCCCGCTCATGCCCCGTGTCTCCCTCCTGTACCCCCAATCCCCGCTCATGCCCCGTGTCTTCCTTCTAACCCCCCGCTCATGCCCCGTGTCTCCCTTCTGCCCCCCACCCCCACTCATGCCCCGTGTCTCCCTTCTTCCCCCACCTCCCACTCATGCTGTGTGTCTCCCCCATCCCCATTCATGCCTCGTGTCTCCCTTCTTTCCCCCCACCCCCCACTCATGTCCTGTGTCTCCCGTCTTCCCCCCCACCCCCCACTTATGCCGCGTGTCTCCCTTCTTCCCCCCCACCCCACCGTTCATGCCCCGTGTCTCCCTTCTTCCCCCCCACCCCCTGCTCATGCCCCGTGTCTCCCATCTTTCCCCCACCCCCCGCTCATGCCCTGTGTCTCCCTTCTTCCCCCCCACCCCCACACATGCCGTGTGTCTCCCTTCTTCCCCCCACCCCCCGTTCATGCCCCATGTCTCCCTTCTTCCCCCCACCCCCCACTCATGCCCCGTGTCTCCCATCTTTCCCCCCACCCCCCGTTCATGCCCCGTGTCTCCCTTCTTTCCCCCAAACCCGCGCTCATGCCCCGTGTCTCCCTTCTTTCCAACCCCACCCCCCGCTCATGCCCCATGTCTCCCTCTTGTACCCCCCACCCCCGCTCATGCCCCGTGTCTCCCTTCTTTCCCCCCACCGCTCATGCCCCGTGTCTCCCTTCTTTCCAACCCCACCCCCCGCTCATGCCCCGTGTCTCCCTCCTGTACTCCCCACCCCCGCTCATGCCCCGTGTCTCCCTTCTTTCCCCCCACCAACCGCTCATGCCCCGTGTCTCCCTTCTTCCCCCCCACCCCCATTCATGCCGTGGTCTCCCTTCTTCCCCCCCACTCCCCGTTCATGCCCCCGTGTCTCCCTTCTCCCCCCCACCCCCCACTCATGCCCCGTGTCTCCCATCTTTCCCCCCACCCCCCTCTCATGCCCCGTGTCTCCCTTCTTTCCCCCCACCCACCGCTCATGCCCCGTGTCTCCCTTCTTTCCAACCCCACCCCCCGCTCATGCCCCGTGTCTCCCTCCTGTACCCCCCACCCCCGCTCATGCCCCGTGTCTCCCTTCTTTCCCCCCACCCACCGCTCATGCCCCGTGTCTCCCTTCTTTCCAACCCCACCCCCCGCTCATGCCCCGTGTCTCCCTCCTGTACCCCCCACCCCCGCTCATGCCCCGTGTCTCCCTTCTTACCCCCCACACCCCACTTATGCCTGTGTCTCCCTTCTCCCCCCCACCCCCCGCTCATGCCCCATGTGTCCCTTCTTTCCAACCCCACCCCCCACTCATGCTCTGTGTCTTCCTTCTCCCCCCACCCCCCGCTCATGCCCCGTGTCTCCCTTCTTCCCCCCACCCCCCTCTCAAGCCCCGTGTCTTCCTTCTTTCCCCCGCCCACCCCCCGCTCATGCCCCATGTCTCCCTTCTCCCCCCAGCCCCCGCTCATGCCCCGTGTCTCCCTTCTTACCCCCCCACCCCCTGCTCATGCCCTGTGTCTCCCTTCTTTCCACCCCCACCCCCTGCTCATGCCCCGTGTCTTCCTTCTTCCCCCCACCCCCGCTCATGCCCCATGTCTCCCTTCTTCCCCCCACCCCCCACTCATGCCCCGTGTCTCTCTTCTTCCCCCCCACACCCCGTTCATGCCCCGTGTCTCCCTTCTTTACCCCCCACCCCCCGCTCATGCCCCGTGTCTGCCATCTTTTCCCCCACCCCCCGCTCATGCCCGTGTCTCCCTTCTTTCCCCCCACCCCCCGCTCATGCCCCGTGTCTCCCTTCTTTCCAACCCCACCCCCCGCTCATGCCCCGTGTCTCCCTCCTGTACCCCCCAATCCCGCTCATGCCCCGTGTCTTCCTTCTAACCCCCTCTCATGCCCCGTGTCTCCCTTCTTCCCCCCACCCCCGCTCATGCCCCGTGTCTCCCTTCTTCCCCCCACCCCCCACTCATGCCATGTGTCTCCCTTGTTTCCAACCACACCCCCACTCATGCTCTGTTTCTCCCTTCTTCCCCCCACCCCCAGCTCATGCCCCGTGTCTTCCTTCTTTCCCCCGCCCACCCCCCGCTCAAGCCCCATGTCTCCCTTCTCCCCCCCACCCCCCCGCTCATGCCCTGTGTCTCCCTTCTTACCCCCCACCCCCCTCTCATGCCCCGTGTCTCCCTTCTTTCCCCCCACCCACCGCTCATGCCCCGTGTCTCCCTTCTTTCCAACCCCACCCCCCGCTCATGCCCCGTGTCTCCCTCCTGTACCCCTGACCCCCGCTCATGCCCTGTGTCTCCCTTCCAACCCGCCACCCCCCACTTATGCCTGTGTCTCCCTTCTCCCCCCCACCCCCCGCTCATGCCCCATGTGTCCCTTCTTGCCAAACCCACCCCCCACTCATGCTCTGTGTCTTCCTTCTCCCCCCACCCCCCGCTCATGCCCCGTGTCTCCCTTCTTCCCCCCCACCCCCCGCTCAAGCCCCGTGTCTTCCTTCTTTCCCCCGCCCACCCCCCGCTCATGCCCCATGTCTCCCTTCTCCCCCCAGCCCCCGCTCATGCCCCGTGTCTCCCTTCTTACCCCCCCACCCCCTGCCCTGTGTCTCCCTTCTTTCCACCCCCACCCCCTGCTCATGCCCCGTGTCTTCCTTCTTCCCCCCACCCCCGCTCATGCCCCATGTCTCCCTTCTTCCCCCCACCCCCCACTCATGCCCCGTGTCTCTCTTCTTCCCCCCCACACCTCGTTCATGCCCCGTGTCTCCCTTCTTTCCCTCCCACCCCCCGCTCATGCCCCGTGTCTGCCATCTTTCCCCACCCCCCGCTCATGCCCGTGTCTCCCTTCTTTCCCCCCACCCCCCGCTCATGCCCCGTATCTCCCTTCTTTCCAACCCCACCCCCCGCTCATGCCCCGTGTCTCCCTCCTGTACCCCCCAATCCCGCTCATGCCCCGTGTCTTCCTTCTAACCCCCTCTCATGCCCAGTGTCTCCCTTCTTCCCCCCACACCCGCTCATGCCCCGTGTCTCCCTTCTTCCCCCCACCCCCCACTCATGCCATGTGTCTCCCTTCTTTCCAACCCCACCCCCACTCATGCTCTGTGTCTCCCTTCTTACCCCCCACCCCCAGCTCATGCCCCGTGTCTTCCTTCTTTCCCCTGCCCACCCCCCGCTCAAGCCCCATGTCTCCCTTCTCCCCCCCTCCCCCCCGCTCATGCCCCGTGTCTCCCTTCTTACCCTCCCACCCCCTGCTCATGGCCCGTGTCTCCCTTCTTTCCACCCCCACCCCCTACTCATGCCCCGTGTCTTCCTTCTTCCCCCCCACCCCTGCCCCGTGTCCCCCTTCTTCCCCCCCACCCCCCACTCATGCCCCGTGTCTCCCTTCTTCCCCCCAACCCCCGTTCGTGCCCCGTGTCTCCCTTCTTTCCCCCCCACCCCCCGCTCATGCCCCGTGTCTGCCATCTTTCCCCCAACCACCTGCTCATGCCCCGTGTCTCCCTTGTTTCCCCCCACCCCCCGCTCATGCCCCGTGTCTCCCTTCTTTCCAACCCCACCCCCCGCTCATGCCCCGTGTCTCCCTCCTGTACCCCCAACCCCCGCTCATGCCTCGTATCTTCCTTCTAACCCCCCGCTCATGCCCCGTGTCTCCCTTCTTCCCCCCACCCCCGCTCATGCCCCGTGTCTCCCTTCTTCCCCCCACCTCCCACTCATGCTGTGTGTCTCCCCCACACCCCCATTCATGCCTCGTATCTCCCTTCTTTCCCCCCCACCCCCCACTCATGTCCTGTGTCTCCCATCTTTCCCCCCACCCCCCGCTCATGTCCCGTGTCTCCCTTCTTTCCCCCCACCCCCCACTCATGCCCTGTGTCTCCCTTCTTCCTCCCCCCACCCCCCGTTCATGCCCCGTGTCTCCCTTCTTCCCCCCACCCCCTGCACATGCCCTGTGTCTCCCTTCTTTCACCCCCCACCCCCGCTCATGCCCCGTTTCTCCCTCCCCCCCACCCCTTGCTCATGCCCCGTGTCTCTCTTCTTTCCCCCACCCCCTATTCATGCCCCGTTTCTCCCTTCTTTCCCCCAAATCCCCGCTCATGCCCCGTGTCTCCCTTCTTTCCAACCCCATCCCCCGCTCATGCCCCGTGTCTCCCTCTTGTACCCCCATCCCCGCTCATGCCCTGTGTCTTCCTTCTTTCCCCCCTGCTCATGCCCCGTGTCTCCCTTCTTTCCCCCCACCCACCGCTCATGCCCCGTGTCTCCCTTCTTTCCAACCCCACCCCCCGCTCATGCCCCGTGTCTCCCTCCTGTACCCCCCACCCCCTCTCATGCCCTGTGTCTCCCTTCTTACCCCCCACCCCCCACTCATGCTCTGTGTCTTCCTTCTCCCCCCTCCCCCGCTCATGCCCCGTGTCTCCCTTCTTCCACCCACCCCCCGCTCAAGCCCTGTGTCTTCCTCCTTTCCCCCCCCAGCCCGCGCTCATGCCCCGTGTCTCCCTTCTTACCCCCCCACCCCCTGCTCATGCCCTGTGTCTCCCTTCTTTCCACCCCCACCCCCTGCTCATGCCCCGTGTCTTCCTTCTTCCCCCCACCCCCGCTCATGCCCCATGTCTCCCTTCTTCCCCCCACCCCCCACTCATGCCCCGTGTCTCTCTTCTTCCCCCCACACCCCGTTTATGCCCCGTGTATCCCTTCTTTACCCCCCACCCCCCGCTCATGCCCTGTGTCTGCCATATTTCCCCCCAGCCCCCGCTCATGCCCGTGTCTCCCTTCTTTCCCCCACCCCCCGCTCATGCCCCGTGTCTCCCTTCTTTCCAACCCCACCCCCCGCTCATGCCCCGTGTCTCCCTCCTGTACCCCCCAATCCCGCTCATGCCCCGTGTCTTCCTTCTAACCCCCTCTCATGCCCCGTGTCTCCCTTCTTCCCCCCACCCCCGCTCATGCCCCGTGTCTCCCTTCTTCCCCCCACCCCCCACTCATGCCATGTGTCTCCCTTCTTTCCAACCCCACCCCCACTCATGCTCTGTGTCTCCCTTCTTCCCCCCACCCCCAGCTCATGCCCCATGTCTTCCTTCTTTCCCCCGCCCACCCCCCGCTCAAGCCCCATGTCTCCCTTCTCCCCCCACCCCCCCGCTCATGCCCCGTGTCTCTCTTCTTACCCCCAACCCCCTCTCATGCCACGTGTCACCCTTCTTTCCCCCCACCCACCGCTCATGCCCCGTGTCTCCCTTCTTTCCAACCCCACCCCCCGCTCATGCCCTGTGTCTCCCTCCTGTACCCCCCACCCCCGCTCATGCCCTGTGTCTCCCTTCTAACCCGCCACCCCCCACTTATGCCTGTGTCTCCCTTCTCCCCCCCACCCCCCGCTCATGACCCATGTGTCCCTTCTTTCCAACCCCACCCCCCACTCATGCTCTGTGTCTTCCTTCTCCCCCCACCCCCCGCTCATGCCCCGTGTCTCCCTTCTTCCCCCCACCCCCCGCTCAAGCCCCGTGTCTTCCTTCTTTCCCCCGCCCACCCCCATGCTCATGCCCCATGTCTCCCTTCTCCCCCCAGCCCCCGCTCATGCCCCGTGTCTCCCTTCTTACCCCCCCCACCCCCTGCTCATGCCCTGTGTCTCCCTTCTTTCCACCCCCACCCCCTGCTCATGCCCCGTGTCTTCCTTCTTCCCCCCACCCCCGCTCATGCCCCATGTCTCCCTTCTTCCCCCCACCCCCCACTCATGCCCCGTGTCTCTCTTCTTCCCCCCCACACCCTGTTCATGCCCCGTGTCTCCCTTCTTTCCCCCCACCCCCCGCTCATGCCCCGTGTCTGCCATCTTTCCCCCCACCCCCCGCTCATGCCCGTGTCTCCCTTCTTTCCCCCCACCCCCCGCTCATGCCCCGTGTCTCCATTCTTTCCAACCCCACCCCCCGCTCATGCCCCGTGTCTCCCTCCTGTACCCCCCAATCCCGCTCATGCCCCGTGTCTTCTTTCTAACCCCCTCTCATGCCCCGTGTCTCCCTTCTTCCCCCCACCCCCGCTCATGCCCCGTGTCTCCCTTCTTCCCCCCACCCCCCACTCATGCCATGTGTCTCCCTTCTTTCCAACCCCACCCCCACTCATGCTCTGTGTGTTAGGGAGAATTCTCTGTTTAGGCTGAATTTCCTAACCTAGTGAGTCCCCCAGCAGCTTTGCTGGATTTCTGGAGTTTGTTTTTTCCATCCTGCCAAGAGTGTGACCCTTTTCCTCTCACTCTTGGACATGTATGTGTGGAATTCCTTTGAGATGTCAATGTGTTCGATGGGCTATGGGGTCTTTTACTCCATAGGGTCTCATAAGTTTTTCTATGTGTGTCACTCTGCACCCTACGTGTCGTGACACGGGGGCGCCCTAGCAGGCCCCCCCACCATAGACTCCATACCCGGGGACTGACTACTGTCTCCCCGGGCATGTAAAGTCACCATTGGCTTTACTAGACCTAAATTTACTAACAGAACTAGTACCAACCATCTTATTGTGGACGTGCTAGTAGGGGTAATACGATTACTCCTGGATCTGTTACTCGAGGGGGCACTGTCCCGTCCCCCCTCGTCGAGTTTTGGCTGGTGGCAGTGGAAACTACTTGTTATGTTCGGCCCCGAGCATAACCCTATGGGATTCGTCCCATTGTTGAAGATTGATACTGTTTTTCGTTAATCTCCAACGTACCACCGATCTACTTATCTTAAATAGGTTTATCGAGTGGTATTTTCTGCCAGAACTCGGGTTGTAAAATGGCGTCTGTGTTTTTCTCTGTGACTCCTAAACCAAAGGTTGAGCCCTTTGTTCCACTTTTGGCGGGCCTCTGGACAGAGACCCGCGAAGGTGGCGCCATTCTGTCTGGGTTACCTCAGGGGTGTGGGAGGGGGTTTAGACACCCTGGACCGAGTTGCCTTGCCAACTCAGGTCGCACTCTGGAGTGATTGGCCCAGGTGGTGAGCCTTCCCGCTCACCACTTAGCATGTGTTGATTGACAAGCTAGGCTGAATGAATGGGGGACGTCTGCATAAAAGCAGGGCCTTTGGGACTGGATCTTCAGGAAGTCGCCACTGGACCTAAAGAATCCGACGAGGGTAACGCTGAGCCGACCTGCACGACAAAACCTCCGGTGGAGCCCTGCGGAATCGTCTCACAATCTCCCGACGACAGAAGAGATCTCCCTGCCGGAGAGGCTCTTTCCCTGGCTGGTGGGAACAACCAGTCCTCTTCTTCTTTGTGCTTTTTGATCGCCCAGGACGCAGTGGTCGAATTGCCCGTGCAGAGCACCCGGCAACCGGATAGCCACTACTCCTGCATCGTGATCGAAAGGTGGTGCCTTGTGACGAAGCACTCCGCGGCTGGTTTCTTCCCTGGTGGTGCACCGGACATCTTCTCTTCGACGGCGAGAGCATCTCTTCTCTTGGCCAAGACCCGACGTGCATCCACCACCAGGAACAACTGCCCCCGTCGGAGCTGTCTTCCCCAACAAGGTACCGTAACCGCCTGGCTTCCCTTTTCGATCGGTTCGTGTGAGGTATCTGATTCCTCTCCGTTCCGTTGGGTTGCCTCCAAGCTTTATTCACTCTTTGTTCTGAACTGGTTCAACCTGTCGCTAACCAATTTGCTAAACAAGACTTGAGTGCATCATCCGTAGAGACTTTCCAGGACATCGTGCCTTGCCTCTCACCGAGTGGGCCTGGCCGCCGAACTGTATGATCTAGTGTGATTAATGCTTTCTTGCCTTGCATTTTTACCCGCTTCAGTACGAACCGTGTTGACTTCATTACCTGCCTTCCTCTTCTCTCCCTTCCTCACTAAAAATATTCGAGTGTCATCTGGGTTTAGGTATACACCTCTGTCTGAAAATAAGTGGTACCGTAGAACCTAGAGTTGTCGATATTGTGTTTCGGGGGGTTGAGCTTTATTTCCATTCTGCAGAGTAATTGTATTTTGATTTGTTTGCCGTGGTTCGCTTTAGTATTTTTCGTAGACATTCTGTTATTAATAAATAACTTACTATCTTTATACTAAAGCCTGGTTGCGTGTTTACTCGTTTTGCTGCGAAGAATTACCCTATCTTGTATACTCCCTATACTGACCAACTTTTCTTGAGAGAAGTCTGACTGCTCAGCCACAGCTACCAATTGGATCTGTGTGGTACAGACTGCTACCAAGTGGGTTCAACGCAACACCTGTAGTCCTAAATCTTTTGCAGTGGTCCCAGAGGGAACTGCACAGGTTTCCGCCTAACACTGGTGTACAGCGGTGGGATTGATATCGAGTATACAGTTTAGAGTGTTTTTCGACGCTGTAGGACGACTAACCACAAAACGTTACAAAAGCAACTTTCAAAAAACATGTCTACGATGGAAATGTACAGCCAAGAGTCTTTGTCGGATAAAAATACTGAGAGTCTGCGAGCTCTCTGTAGACAAGAGAATCTTCCTGTAAAAGGCAAGAAGTTAGAACTGATAGAGAGATTGCTGGCGAACCAAAGTCTGGGTACTGGTTCAGAGGAACCAAACTCTCCAGCAACTGTAGATAACAGTAATGGTGTTGATCTGAATCGTAATTCTGATAATAGCGATGAAGAGGCTGACGAGGACGGCGAGGCTAACGAAACTGTCTCACCTGTTCCTCTACCTGCCTTACCAACTGTGCCTACGGGGCCAATACCAGGTCCCACAAGTAACCCTGCTTATTTTGAACTTGAAAAAATGAAGCTCGAATTAGAATATAAACGGTTCTTGGCTCAATCTGAACGAAACCAAGAGCTCGAGTTCAGACGAATGAATGCCCAGGCTGAGCAGAAACAAGCTGAGTTAAGACTCAGGGAAATAGAGCTTAATCATGAGTTACAAATGAAAAAGTTGTCTATGGAAAATGCTTCTCTCTCCTCTGGTTCCTCTAGGAGCTCCAGTCCCAAAAGACCCCGGATGCCGAAGGAATTAGTGGGTATGTACGAACCGAGATTGGATGTGTTGGATTGGTTGAAACTGTTTGAATACAATCATGGGCTCCAGGACATCACCGGGAATGCGTTGCTTCCCTGGTTGTTCTCTAGGCTTCCTCCTGTTGCGACTGATGTGGTAATGGAATTGGGGGAGGTGGATAAGACGGATTACGAAAGTGTGAAACTAGCTTTGATAGCTAGATTCGGGAAGACCCCTTCCCAGTATCTTAAGAGGTTTAGAACCCTCAAAAAGCATGATGGTACCCCTTGGGCTACCTGGGTGAGTGAAGGGTTGAAAAACTTAGAGGGATGGATTAAGGGTTACAAAGTTGACACTTACGAGGGTATGCGAAATCTTTTTATGTTGGAGTCGATTTATGATGCCTGTTCTCCTGAGCTCAGACAGCACTTGGCTGATTCGAAGGAATTAGATTCCAGGGCTCTAGCTAAGGCTGCTGACTTGTGGGTTGCCAACAGGGCTACTCACAAGGATTCTGGGGTAACTCAGAAAAAGGACGAGGGAAAACAGCCTAAAAAAGACTCAAAGGAGAATTCAAATAACTCACATTCCAAAGAGGGCCCCAAACAAAACCAGAAGGGTAAGCCACCGGGAAAACCACAGCAGAATAGTGTGTCTTCTGGTGCCAAACCGGAAGGAGGTCAGAACAAGCCACCATTCCAGAAAGCATTCGGGAAATGCTTTGTTTGTGGCTCGACTGATCACGTGAAAGGAGATCCCAGATGTAAGGGTAAACCTTCAGGGGTCCAGCTTGTCTCCTTAGCCTTCGCTCCAGAGGAGGAAGTCCAAATGGCAAGTGGAAACTTTCTACTGCTAGCTGACGAACCCATTGGAGTCTCAGCCAGCGTTTCTTTAGTATCTCTGGGGTTGTGGGAACAACAGAATTTAGACGTCTATAATTCTATCCCCGATAATACTAAAGAGTATTATAAGGACAGTGTCCAGGTGAATGGTCAGGAGACGCCTGCCATTAGGGACACTGGGGCCAGCATAACTGTGGTGGATAAATCGTTTTTTCAGGCTGAGGATGTTGCTAAGGCACCCAAACGCCTCACCAAGTTAGCTGGAGGGCCTGTGCAGATGCTTCCCCAATTACCAGTTCTCATCCAGTGTAACGACATGACTGTAAAGATACCTGTCAGCATACAGAGTGAGGTACCAGGACGCGTACTGTTGGGTAACGATTTAAAAACTCTCGGAGTTGTATCGCATACTCCCAGACCTCCTAGTAAACGGTTACAGGAGCTAACCAGACCTGCAAGAGAGAGGACCCTGCGCGGTACTCTCGGGGAGATGATGAAGAAAGAAATCACTCCTGCTCCATTGGAAATGGCGGCCGCTGTCTCTAGGAACACAGAAGTCAAAGGGAAACCTAAAACTTCTAAACCGAAACCAACAGCCCACATTCCGATGCAGCCGACACGGACTTCCCCGCGGTTGTCCAATGTCACACCCGTAACTCCACCTCCAGCTGAGGCTGAGGGGGAAGTACAACCCTGTATGGTAGAATTAGACTCTGAAGAAGAGCTAATGGAAGGCCAGGAACTCATTGGAGATCTGGATCCTGTTGACCATCCTGAGCTGCAGTCGTTACTGGCAGAAGGTGGACCCAGCAGGGCAGACTTCAGTAAGGGACAGAGAGAATGTCCAACTCTGGAAGGTCTTCGCCGTCAGGCAGAAACTCAGGCTGAAGGGCAAGAGCCTGGGAAACATAGGTTGCACTGGGAAGATGGCCTCTTCTATAGTGAACCGACCGAGTCTGCACCTGGAGACTACAAACGCCTTGTAGTACCCCAAGAGAACAGACCACAGTTCTTGCAGTTAGCCCACGAGATTCCTTTGGCTGGTCACTTGAGTTTCAAGAAGACTAAGGAAAGGCTCTCACTCTACTTCTATTGGCCAAAAATGGGGGCCGAAGTAGAAAAGCACTGCAGAAGCTGCCATACCTGCCAGATCTCTGGTAAGGTTGGGTCCAAGAATGTGGCACCGTTAGTGCCTCTTCCCGTTGTGGGAGTCCCATTTGAGAGAGTAGGGATTGATATCGTTGGTCCCCTTGATCCTCCAACCTCCTCAGGCAACAGGTTTATACTTGTTGTAGTAGACCATGCTACTAGGTATCCTGAGGCAATTCCTATGAGGACTGTTACAGCTCCGGCTGTGGCTAAGGCCCTCCTTGGTATTTTTACTAGGGTCGGATTTCCTAAGGAAGTTATCTCTGACAGGGGGTCAAATTTTATGTCCCACTACATGAAAGCCATGTGGAAAACCTGCGGAGTAACTTACAAGTTCTCAACGGCTTACCACCCACAAACCAATGGGTTGGTAGAACGGTTCAACCGAACCATGAAGAGCATGATAGGTGCTCTAGAGGAACCCCTTAAGCGTAAGTGGGACCTTCTATTGCCATGCCTTCTTTTTGCTTATAGAGAAGTCCCTCAGGAGGGAGTAGGCTACTCTCCCTTCGAACTGCTCTATGGTCATCCCGTCAGAGGTCCATTGGCCCTGATTAAGGAGGGGTTGGAGAGTGCTCCTTCCCCCAAGCCAGTCAGAGTGACTGACTACGTGATAGGTCTCCGGAGGAGAATGTCGCACCTGATGACAGAAGCAAGCGATAACTTGAAAGCTGGACAAGCATTGGTCAAGCACTGGCACGATCAAAAGGCTAACATGGTTGAGTTCGCTCAAAACCAGCTTGTTCTTGTTATGATCCCCACAAGGCAGAGGGCCTTGCAAGATAAGTGGATGGGACCCTACCGAGTAGTGGGTAAGCTCGGTGAGGTTAACTATCTGGTGGACTTGGGCAACCCCAAGGAGGCTCCGACAGTCTTTCACACCAACCGACTTAAAGCGTATGTCTCACGACCTGACGTAGGAGCGTTGCTTCTAGCATCGGCCGAGGAAGAAGAAGAGAGTGAAGCTCTTCCGGATCTCCTCAGAGGCTTACCTTTAGATGAAAAAATTGAAGGAGTAAATCTCTCCTCCAATCTGACACCCGAGCAACAAGAAGAGTGCAAGTCTATGTTGAATCAGTTTGCCTCCCTGTTCTCGCTCTCACCAGGCTTGACCCCTTGGGGCCAACACGAGATACTCACTGGTGACTGTCTGCCTGTCAAAAGCAGAGGATATCGCATGTCAGAAAACGTAAGAACCCACATCAAAGGTGAGGTCAGCAAGATGCTTGATCTCGGGGTAATAGAGCCCTCTACTAGTCCATGGTCTAGCCCAGTTGTGTTAGTACCAAAGGCCGGATCTAAAGAACTTAGATTCTGCGTGGATTATAGAGCTCTTAACGCAGTCACCACGACTGATGCCCATCCTTTGCCAAGAACAGATGAGTTGGTGGATAAACTTGGCGCCGCCAAGTTCCTCAGCACATTTGACTTGACGTCAGGCTATTGGCAAATAGCCCTGACCAACCATGCCAAGGAGAAAACTGCATTTTCTACCCCCGTTGGTTTATACCAGTTTACGGTAATGCCTTTCGGACTAAAAAATGCACCTGCTACGTTTCAACGGATGGTAAACCAGGTTCTGACCGGGATGGAGGACTTCTGCATGGCATACTTGGATGACATAGCAGTGTTCAGCAATTCCTGGGACGAACATGTAACCCACCTGAGAGATGTTTTGCAGGCTCTTGGACGAGCCAATCTGACCATAAAGGCGAGTAAATGCCAAATTGGACAGAGTAAGGTAGTCTACCTTGGGCATGAGGTAGGCGGTGGAGAAATAAGGCCTTTGCTCAGTAAGATTGAAGCTGTGCAAAATTGGACAACACCGACTACTCAGACTCAGGTGAGAGCCTTCCTAGGCCTCACCGGGTATTACAGGAATTTCATAGAGAACTATGGGACCATAGCTTCTCCACTGAATGTCATCTCCTCGCCCAAATTCCCTAAAAAGGTTAAATGGAACGAGGAGTGCAATCAGGCGTTTGAAAACCTGAAAAAGGCTCTTTGCCAAGCCCCAGTACTCAGAGCTCCTGATTACCGCCAACACTTCATTGTGCAGACAGACGCTTCCAATGTAGGGATAGGTGCCGTACTCAGTCAACTGGATGGGAAAGGTAGGGAGCACCCCGTTTGCTACATCAGCCGCAAGCTGAAGGATCCTGAAACAAGGTGGGCAACAATCGAAAGAGAATGCTTTGCTATCGTGTGGGCTCTGAAGAAGTTTAGGCCGTACTTGTATGGTTCTACTTTTGTTATTCAGACTGACCACCAACCCTTGAGATGGTTAATGCAAATGAAAGGGGAAAACCCAAAACTACTGAGATGGTCGATCTGCCTGCAAGGGTTCGATTTCACCATTGAGCACAGGTCAGGGTGTCACCACCAAAATGCTGATGGTCTCTCTAGGATGTATATCATCGACTAGAGGTATGAGATTCATCCAGGAGTGGATTAAATCCTCCTGTCCCTTAGTCTGGGGGGGGCGAGTGTTAGGGAGAATTCTCTGTTTAGGCTGAATTTCCTAACCTAGTGAGTCCCCCAGCAGCTTTGCTGGATTTCTGGAGTTTGTTTTTTCCATCCTGCCAAGAGTGTGACCCTTTTCCTCTCACTCTTGGACATGTATGTGTGGAATTCCTTTGAGATGTCAATGTGTTCGATGGGCTATGGGGTCTTTTACTCCATAGGGTCTCATAAGTTTTTCTATGTGTGTCACTCTGCACCCTACGTGTCGTGACACGGGGGCGCCCTAGCAGGCCCCCCCACCATAGACTCCATACCCGGGGACTGACTACTGTCTCCCCGGGCATGTAAAGTCACCATTGGCTTTACTAGACCTAAATTTACTAACAGAACTAGTACCAACCATCTTATTGTGGACGTGCTAGTAGGGGTAATACGATTACTCCTGGATCTGTTACTCGAGGGGGCACTGTCCCGTCCCCCCTCGTCGAGTTTTGGCTGGTGGCAGTGGAAACTACTTGTTATGTTCGGCCCCGAGCATAACCCTATGGGATTCGTCCCATTGTTGAAGATTGATACTGTTTTTCGTTAATCTCCAACGTACCACCGATCTACTTATCTTAAATAGGTTTATCGAGTGGTATTTTCTGCCAGAACTCGGGTTGTAAAATGGCGTCTGTGTTTTTCTCTGTGACTCCTAAACCAAAGGTTGAGCCCTTTGTTCCACTTTTGGCGGGCCTCTGGACAGAGACCCGCGAAGGTGGCGCCATTCTGTCTGGGTTACCTCAGGGGTGTGGGAGGGGGTTTAGACACCCTGGACCGAGTTGCCTTGCCAACTCAGGTCGCACTCTGGAGTGATTGGCCCAGGTGGTGAGCCTTCCCGCTCACCACTTAGCATGTGTTGATTGACAAGCTAGGCTGAATGAATGGGGGACGTCTGCATAAAAGCAGGGCCTTTGGGACTGGATCTTCAGGAAGTCGCCACTGGACCTAAAGAATCCGACGAGGGTAACGCTGAGCCGACCTGCACGACAAAACCTCCGGTGGAGCCCTGCGGAATCGTCTCACAATCTCCCGACGACAGAAGAGATCTCCCTGCCGGAGAGGCTCTTTCCCTGGCTGGTGGGAACAACCAGTCCTCTTCTTCTTTGTGCTTTTTGATCGCCCAGGACGCAGTGGTCGAATTGCCCGTGCAGAGCACCCGGCAACCGGATAGCCACTACTCCTGCATCGTGATCGAAAGGTGGTGCCTTGTGACGAAGCACTCCGCGGCTGGTTTCTTCCCTGGTGGTGCACCGGACATCTTCTCTTCGACGGCGAGAGCATCTCTTCTCTTGGCCAAGACCCGACGTGCATCCACCACCAGGAACAACTGCCCCCGTCGGAGCTGTCTTCCCCAACAAGGTACCGTAACCGCCTGGCTTCCCTTTTCGATCGGTTCGTGTGAGGTATCTGATTCCTCTCCGTTCCGTTGGGTTGCCTCCAAGCTTTATTCACTCTTTGTTCTGAACTGGTTCAACCTGTCGCTAACCAATTTGCTAAACAAGACTTGAGTGCATCATCCGTAGAGACTTTCCAGGACATCGTGCCTTGCCTCTCACCGAGTGGGCCTGGCCGCCGAACTGTATGATCTAGTGTGATTAATGCTTTCTTGCCTTGCATTTTTACCCGCTTCAGTACGAACCGTGTTGACTTCATTACCTGCCTTCCTCTTCTCTCCCTTCCTCACTAAAAATATTCGAGTGTCATCTGGGTTTAGGTATACACCTCTGTCTGAAAATAAGTGGTACCGTAGAACCTAGAGTTGTCGATATTGTGTTTCGGGGGGTTGAGCTTTATTTCCATTCTGCAGAGTAATTGTATTTTGATTTGTTTGCCGTGGTTCGCTTTAGTATTTTTCGTAGACATTCTGTTATTAATAAATAACTTACTATCTTTATACTAAAGCCTGGTTGCGTGTTTACTCGTTTTGCTGCGAAGAATTACCCTATCTTGTATACTCCCTATACTGACCAACTTTTCTTGAGAGAAGTCTGACTGCTCAGCCACAGCTACCAATTGGATCTGTGTGGTACAGACTGCTACCAAGTGGGTTCAACGCAACACCTGTAGTCCTAAATCTTTTGCAGTGGTCCCAGAGGGAACTGCACAGGTTTCCGCCTAACACCTTCTTCCCCCCACCCCCAGCTCATGCCCCATGTCTTCCTTCTTTCCCCCGCCCACCCCCCGCTCAAGCCCCATGTCTCCCTTCTCCCCCCCACCCCCCCGCTCATGCCCCGTGTCTCCCTTCTTACCCCCAACCCCCTCTCATGCCACGTGTCTCCCTTCTTTCCCCCCACCCACCGCTCATGCCCCGTGTCTCCCTTCTTTCCAACCCCACCCCCCGCTCATGCCCTGTGTCTCCCTCCTGTACCCCCCACCCCCGCTCATGCCCTGTGTCTCCCTTCTAACCCGCCACCCCCCACTTATGCCTGTGTCTCCCTTCTCCCCCCCACCCCCCGCTCATGACCCATGTGTCCCTTCTTTCCAACCCCACCCCCCACTCATGCTCTGTGTCTTCCTTCTCCCCCCACCCCCCGCTCATGCCCCGTGTCTCCCTTCTTCCCCCCACCCCCCGCTCAAGCCCCGTGTCTTCCTTCTTTCCCCCGCCCACCCGCATGCTCATGCCCCATGTCTCCCTTCTCCCCCCAGCCCCCGCTCATGCCCCGTGTCTCCCTTCTTACCCCCCCACCCCCTGCTCATGCCCTGTGTCTCTCTTCTTTCCACCCCCACCCCCTGCTCATGCCCCATGTCTCCCTTCTTCCCCCCACCCCCCACTCATGCCCCGTGTCTCTCTTCTTCCCCCCCACACCCCGTTCATGCCCCGTGTCTCCCTTCTTTCCCCCCACCCCCCGCTCATGCCCCGTGTCTGCCATCTTTCCCCCCACCCCCCGCTCATGCCCGTGTCTCCCTTCTTTCCCCCCACCCCCCGCTCATGCCCCGTGTCTCCATTCTTTCCAACCCCACCCCCCGCTCATGCCCCGTGTCTCCCTCCTGTACCCCCCATCCCGCTCATGCCCCGTGTCTTCCTTCTAACCCCCTCTCATGCCCCGTGTCTCCCTTCTTCCCCCCACCCCCGCTCATGCCCCATGTCTCCCTTCTTCCCCCCACCCCCCACTCATGCCATGTGTCTCCCTTCTTTCCAACCCCACCCCCACTCATGCTCTGTGTCTCCCTTCTTCCCCCCCACCCCCAGTTCATGCCCCGTGTCTTCCTTCTTTCCCCTGCCCAACCCCCGCTCAAGCCCCATGTCTCCCTTCTCCCCCCCACCCCCCCGCTCATGCCCCGTGTCTCCCTTCTTACCCCCCCACCCCCTGCTCATGGCCCGTGTCTCCCTTCTTTCCACCCCCACCCCCTGCTCATGCCCCGTGTCTTCCTTCTTCCCCCCCACCCCTGCTCATGCCCCATGTCCCCCTTCTCCCCCCCCACCCCCCACTCATGCCCCGGGGGTCTCCCTTCTTCCCCCCACCCCCGTTCATGCCCCGTGTCTCCCTTCTTTCCCCCCCACCACCCGCTCATGCCCCGTGTCTGCCATCTTTCCCCCATCACCTGCTCATGCCCCGTGTCTCCCTTCTTTCCCCCCACCCCCCGCTCATGCCCCGTGTCTCCCTTCTTTCCAACCCCACCCCCCGCTCATGCCCCGTGTCTCCCTCCTGTACCCCCAACCCCCGCTCATGCCCCTTGTCTTCCTTCTAACCCCCCGCTCATGCCCCGTGTCTCCCTTCTTCCCCCCACCCCCGCTCATGCCCCGTGTCTCCCTTCTTCCCCCCACCTCCCACTCATGCTGTGTGTCTCCCCCCCACCCCCATTCATGCCTCGTGTCTCCCTTCTTTCCCCACCACCCCCCCACTCATGTCCTGTGTCTCCCATCTTTCCCCCCAACCCCCGCTCATGTCCCGTGTCTCCCTTCTTTCCCCCCACCCCCCACTCATGCCCTGTGTCTCCCTTCTTCCTCCCCCCACCCCCCGTTCATGCCCCGTGTCTCCCTTCTTCCCGCCACCCCCTGCACATGCCCTGTGTCTCCCTTCTTTCACCCCCCACCCCCGCTCATGCCCCGTGTCTCCCTCCCCCCCACCCCTTGCTCATGCCCCGTGTCTCTCTTCTTTCCCCCACCCCCTATTCATGCCCCGTGTCTCCCTTCTTTCCCCCGCCCCCTGCTTATGCCCTGTGTCTCCCATCTTTCCCCCCCACCCCGCTCATGCCCCGTGTCTCCCTTCTTCCCCCCCACCCCCCGCTCATGCCCCGTGTCTCCCTTCTTTCCACCCCCACCCCCTGCTCATGCCCTGTGTCTGCCTCCAGTACCCCCACCCCCTGCTCATGCCCCGTGTCTTCCTTCTTCCCCCCGCTCATGCCCCGTGTCTCCCTTCTTCCCCGCACCCCCCGCTCATGCCCCGTTTCTCCCTTCTTCCCCCCCACCCCCATGTCTCCCTTCTTCTCCCCCACCCCCCACTCATGCCCCGTGTTTCCCTTCTTCCTCCGCCACCCCCCGCTCATGCCCCGTGTCTGCCCTATTCCCCCCACCCCCCGCATATGCCCCGTGTCTCCCTCCTGTACCGCACCACCCCCGCTCTTGCCCGTGTCTCCCTCTGTACCCCCACCCCCCGCTCATGCCCCGTGTCTCCCTTCTTCCCCCCACCCCTCCGCTCATGCCCCGTGTCTTCCTTCTTCCCCCCCCACACCCCCGCTCATGCCCCGTGTCTTCCTCTTTCCACCCACCCCCCGCTCATGCCCCATGTCTCCCTTCTTCCCCCCCACCACCCGCTCATGCCCTGAGTCGTCCTTCTCCCCCCACCCCCCGCTCATGCCCGTGTCTCCCTTCTACCCCCACCCCTTGCTCATGCCCTTTGTCTCCCTTCTTCCCCCCACCCCCCGCTCATGCCGCGTGTCTCCCTTCTTCCCCCCACCCCCCGTTCATGCCCCGTGTCTCCCTTCTTTCCCCCCACCCCCGCTCATGCCCCGTGTCTCCCATATCTCCCTCCCACCCTCCGCTCATGCCCCGTGTCTCACTTCTTTCCCCCCCACCCCCACTAATGCCCCGTGTCTCCCTTCTTTCCACCCCCACCCCCTGCTCATGCCCCGTGTCTCCCTCCTGTACCCCCAACACCCTGCTCATGCCCCGTGTCTTCCTTCTTTCCCCCTTGCTCATGCCCCATGTCTCCCTTCTTCCCCCCCACCCCCCGTTCATGCCTTGTTTCTCCCTTCTTCCCCCACCCCCACTCATGCCCCGTGTCTCCCTTCTTCTCCCCCACCCCCCCTCATGCCCCGTTCTCCCTTCTTCCTCCCCCACCCCCCTCTCATGCCCCATTTCTGCCCTGTTCCCCCCACCCCCCACCCCCGCTCATGCCCCGTGTCTACCTCCTGTACCCCCCACCCCCCGCTCTTGCCCCGTTTCTCCCCTCGGTACCCCCAACCCCCCGCTCATGCCCTGTGTCTCCCTTCTTCCCCCCCACCCCCCTGCTCATGCCCCGTGTCTTCCTTCTTTCCCCCCCACCCCCCGCTCATGCCCCTTGTCTTCCTTCTTTCACCCCCACTCATGCACCAAGTCTCCCTTCTTCCACCCCACCCCCCGCTCATGCCCCGTGTCTCCCTTCTCCCCCCCACCCTCGCTCATGCCCCATGTCTCCCTTCTTTCCAACCCCACCCCCCGCTCATGCTCTGTGTCTCCTTTCTCCCCCCTATCCACCGCTCATGCCCCATTTCTCCCTTCTTACCCCCCACCCCCTGCTCATGCCACATGTCTCCCTTCTTTCCACCCCCACCCCCTGCTCATGCCCTGTGTCTTCCCTCTTCCCCCCTACCCCCTGCTCATGCCCTGTGTCTCCCTTCTTCCCCCCACCCCTCACTCATGCCGCGTGTCTCCCTTCTTTCCCCCCACCCCCTCGTTCATGCCCCGTGTCTCCCTTCTTCCCCCCACCCCCGCTCATGCCCCATGTCTCCCTTCTTTCCCCCCACCCCTGCTCATGCCCCTTGTCTCCCTTCTTTCCAACCCCACCCCCCGCTCATGCACTGTGTCTCCCTCCTGTACCCCCCAACCCCCGCTCATGCCCCGTGTCTCCCTTCTTCCCCCCCACCCCCCACTCATGCCATGTGTCTCCCTTCTTCCCCCCTACCCCCGTTCATGCCCCGTGTCGCCCTTCTTCCCCCCACCCCCCACTCATGCCCCATGTCTCCCTTCTTTCCAACCTCACCCCCGGCTCATGCCCCGTGTCTCGCTCCTGTACCCCCACCCCCGCTCATGCCCTGTGTCTCCCTACTTCCCCCCACCCCATGCTCATGCCCCGTGTCTTCCTTCTTCCCCACCACCCCCGCTCATGCCCCGTGTCTCCCTTCTTCCCCCCACCCCCCACTCATGCCCCGTGTCTCCCTTCTTCCCCCCCACCCCCCGTTCATGCCCTGTGTCTCCCTTCTTTCCCAGCCACCCCCCGCTCATGCCCCGTGTCTGCCATCTTTCCCCCACCCCCACTCATGCCCCGTGTCTCCCTTCTTTCCCCCATCCCCTGTTCATGCCCCGTGTCTCCCTTCTTCCCCCCACCCCTGCTAATGCCCCGTGTCTCCCTTCTTTCCACCCCCACCCCCTGCTCATGCCCCGTGTCTTCCTTCTTCCCCCCCACCCCGCTCATGCCCCGTGTCTCCCTTCTTCCCCCCACCCCCCACTCATGCCCCGTGTCTCCCTTCTTCCCCCCCACCCCCCGTTCATGCCCTGTGTCTCCCTTCTTTCCCAGCCACCCCCCGCTCATGCCCCGTGTCTGCCATCTTTCCCCCACCCGCACTCATGCCCCGTGTCTCCCTTCTTTCCCCCATCCCCTGCTCATGCCCCGTGTCTCCCTTCTTCACCCACCCCTGCTAATGCCCCGTGTCTTCCTTCTTCCCCCCACCCCCCACTCATACCGTGTGTCTCCCTTCTTACCCCCACCCCCATTCATGCCCCGTGTCTCCCTTCTTTCCCCCCCACCCCCCACTCATGCCCCGTGTCTCCCATCTTTCCCCCCACCCCCCGCTCATGTCCCGTGTCTCCCTTCTTTCCGCCCACCCCCCACTCATGCTCCGTGTCTCCCTTCTTTACAACCCCACCCCCCGCTCATGCCCCGTGTCTCCCTTCTTCCCCCCACCCCCCGTTCATGCCACGTGTCTCCCTTCTTTCCCCCCTGCTCATGCCCCGTGTCTCCCTTCTTACCCCCACCCCCCGCTCATCCCCCTTGTCTCCCTTCTCCCCCCATTCCCCCACTCATGCCCCGTGTCTCCCTTCTTCTACCCCCACCCCCTGCTCATGCCCCGTGCCTCCCTTCTTTCCTCCCCCACCCCCCTCATGCCCCCTATCTGCCCTGTTCCCCCCACCCCCTGCTCATGCCCCGTGTCTCCCTCCTGTACCCCCCCACCCCCGCTCTTGTCCCTTGTCTCCCTCCTGTACCCCTCACTCCCCGCTCATTCCCTGTGTCTCTCTTCTTCCCCACACCCCGCCGCTCATGCCCCATGTCTTCCTTCTTTCCCCCCACCCCCCGCTCATGCACCGTGTCTCCCTTCTTCCCCCCACCCCCCACTCATGCAGTGTCTCCCTTCTTCCCCCCCACCCCCGCTCATGCCCCGTGTCTCCCTTCTCCCCCCCACCCCCGCTCATGCCCCGTGTCTCCCTTCTTCCCACCCTCACCCCCCGTTCATGCCCCATGTCTTCCTACACCCCCCACCCCCCCTCATGCCCCGTGTCTTCCTTCTTTTCCCTCCACCCTCCGCTCATGCACTGTGTCTCCCTTCTTTCCCCCCCACCCCCCGCTCATGTAACTCACTGTGTCTCCCTTCTTCCTCCCCGACCCCCCGCTCATGCCCTGTGTCTCCCTTCTCCCCCCACCCCTCCCGCTCATGCCCTGTGTCTCCCTTCTTTCCACCCCTCACTCCCCGCTCATGCCCATTGTCTTCCTTCTCCCCCACCCCCTGCTCATGCCCTGTGTCTCCCTCCCCCCCACCCCCGCTCATGCCCCGTGTCTGCCCTGTTCCCCCCACCCACCGCTCATGCCCCGTGTCTCCCTCCTGTACCCCCACCACCGACACATGCCCCGTGTCTCCCTTCTTCCCCCCACTCCCCGCTCATGCCCTGTGTCTCCCTTCTCCCCCCCACCCCCCGCTCATGCCCCATGTCTCCCTTCTCCCCCCCACCCCCCACTCATGCCCTGTGTCTCCCTTCTCCACCCCCCACTCCCCGCACATGCCCCGTGTCTCGCTTCTCCCCCCCACTCCCCGCTCATGCCCCGTGTCTCCCTTCTCCCCCCCACCCCCGCTCATGCCCCGTGTCTCCCTTCTTCCCCCCACCCCCACTCATGCCCCATGTCTCCCTTCTTCCTCCCCCACCCCCCGCTCATGCCCCATGTCTGCCCTGTTCCCCCCACCCACCGCTCATGCCCCATGTCTCCCTCCTGTACCCCCTGACCCCCGCTCATGCCCTGTGTCTCCCTCCTGTACCCCCACCACCCACTCATGCCCCGTGTCTCCCTTCTTCCCCCCCACTCCCCGTTCATGCCCCGTGTCTCCCTTCTTCCCCTCACCCTCCACTCATGCCCCATGTCTTCCTTTTTCCCCCCACCCCCCGCTCATGCCCTGTGTCTCCCTTCTTACCCCCTTGCTCATGCCCCGTGTCTCCCTTCTTTCCACCCCCACTCCTTGCTCATGCCCTGTGTCTTCCTTCTTCCCCCCACCCCCACTCATGCCCCATGTCTCCCTTCTTTCCACCCCCCACCCCCCCACTCATGCCCCCCCACTCTTCTTGAGGGAAGTCTGACTGCTCAGCCACAGCTACCCAGTGAATCTGTGTGGTACAGACTGCTACCAATTGGGTTTACTGCCAAACACCTGTAGTCCTAAATCTTTTGCAGTGGTCCCAGAGAGAACTGCACAGGTTTCCGCCTAACACTTGTGTACAGTGGTGGGATTTGTATCGAGTATACAGTTTAGAGTGCTTTTCGACACTTAAGGATAACTAACCACAAAGCTTAGCACTAAAAAGCAACTTTCAAAAACATGTCTACTATGGAAGCTTACAGTCAAGAGTCCTTGTCCGGTGAAAATACTGAGAGTTTACGAGCTCTCTGTAGACAAGAGAGTCTTTCTGTAAGAGGCAAGAAGTTAGAACTTATAGCGAGATTGCTGGAAAACCAAAGTCTGGGTACTGGTTCAGAGGAACCAACTTCTCCAGCAGATGTAGATAACAGTGATGGTGTTGATCTAAATCGTAATTCTGACGATAGCGATGAAGAGGCTGACGAGGAAGGAGAGGCTAACGAAACTGTCTCCCCTGCTCCTCTACCTGCCTTACCAGCTGTACCTACGGGGCCCATACCAGGTCCCACATGTAACCCTGCTTATTTTGAACTTGAAAAAATGAAGCTTGAATTAAAATACAAACGGTTCTTGGCTCAATCTGAACGAAACCAAGAGCTTGAGTTCAGACGGATGAATGCCCAGGCTGAGCAGAAGCAAGCTGAGTTAAGACTCAGGGAAATAGAATTTAATCACGAGTTAGAGATGAAAAAGTTGTCTGTGGAAAGTGCTTCTCTCTGCTCTGGTTCCTCTAGGAGCTCCAGTCCCAAAAGACCCCGGATGCCGAAGGAATTAGTGGGTATCTATGAACCGAGATTGGATGTGTTGGATTGGTTAAAACTGTCTGAGTACAATCATGGGCTCCAGGACATCACCGGGAATGATTTACTTCCCTGGCTGTTCTCTAGGCTCACCCCTGTTGTGACTGATGTGGTAATGGAGTTGGGGGAGACGGATAAAACGGATTACAAAAGTGTGAAACTAGCTTTGATAGCTAGATTTGGGAAGACCCCTTCCCAGTATCTTAAGAGGTTTAGAACCCTCAAAAAGCATGATGGTACCCCTTGGGCTACCTGGGTGAGTGAAGGGTTGAACAACTTAGAGGGATGGATTAAGGGTTACAAGGTGAACACTTATGAGGGTATGAAGAATCTTTTTATGTTGGAGTCGATTTATGATGCCTGTTCTCCTGAGCTCAGACAGCACTTGGCTGATTCGAAGGAATTGGATTCCTGGAAGCTAGCTAAGGCCGCTGACTTATGGGTTGCCAACAGGGCTACTCATAAGGATTCTGGGGCAACTCAGAAGAAGGATGAGGGAAAACAGCCTAAAAAAGACTCAAAAGCGAATTCGAATAACTCAAATTCCAAAGAGGGCCCCAAACAAAACCAGAAGGGTAAGCCACAAGGAAAACCGCAGCATAATAGTGTGTCTTCTGGTGTCAAACCGGAAGGAGGCCAGAACAAGCCACCATTCCAAAAAGCATTCGGTAAATGCTTTGTTTGTGGCTCGACTGACCACGTGAAAGGAGATCCCAGATGTAAGGGTAAACCTTCAGGCGTCCAGCTTGTCTCCTTAGACAGAGGAGGAAGTCCAAATGGCAAGTGGAAACTTTCTACTGCTAGCTGACGAACCCATTGGAGTCTCAGCCAGCGTTTCTTTAGTATCTCTGGGGTTGTGGGAACAACAGAATTTAGATGTCTATAATTCTATCCCCGATAATGCTAAAGAGTATTATAAGGACAGTGTCCAGGTGATTGGTCAGGAGACTCCTGCCATTAGGGACACTGGGGCCAGCTTAACTGTGGTGGATAAATCGTTTTTTCAGGCTGAGGTTGTTGCTAAGGCACCCAAACGCCTCACCAAGTTAGCTGGAGGGCCTGTGCAGATGCTTCCCCAATTACCAGTTCTCATCCAGTGTAACGACATGACTGTGAAGATACCTGTCAGCATACAGAGTGAGGTACCAGGACGTGTACTGTTGGGTAATGATTTGAAAACTCTCAGAGTTGTATCGCATACTCCCAGACCTCCTAGTAAACGGTTACAGGAGCTAACCAGACCCGCAAGAGAGAGGACCATGCGCGGTACTCTCAAGGAGATGATGAAGAAAGAGATCACTCCTGCTCCACTGGAATTGTCGGCAGCTGTCTCGAAGAAATCAGAAGCGAAAGGGAAACCTAAGACTTCAACCCCAAAACCAGCAGCCAGCATTTCAGTGCAGCCAACACGGACTTCCCTGAGGTTGTCCAAAGTAACACCCGTAACTCCACCTCCAGCTGAGGTTGAGAGGGAGGTACAACCCTGTGTGGTAGAATTAGACTCTGAGGAAGAGCTAATGGAAGGCCAGGAACTCATTGGAGATCTGGATCCTGTTGACCATCCTGAGCTGCAGTCGTTTCTGGCAGAAGGTGGACCCAGCAGGGCAGACTTCAGTAAGGGACAGAGAGAATGTCCAACTCTGGAAGGTCTTCGCCACCAGGCAGAAGCTCAGGCTGAAGGGCAAGACCCTGGGAAATACAGGTTGCACTGGGAAGATGGCCTCTTCTACAGTGAACCGACCGACTCTGCACCTGGAGACTACAAGCGACTTGCAGTACCCCAAGAGAACAGAGCACAGTTCTTGCAGTTAGCCCACGAGATTCCTTTGGCTGGTCACTTGAGTTTCAAGAAGACTAAGGAAAGGCTCTCTCTCTACTTCTATTGGCCAAAGATGGGGGCCGAAGTAGAAAAACACTGCAGGAGCTGCCACACCTGCCAGACCTCTGGTAAGGTTGGCTCCAAGAATGTGGCACCTTTAGTGCCTCTCCCAGTTGTGGGAGTCCCGTTTGAGAGAGTAGGGATTGACATTGTTGGTCCCCTTGATCCTCCAACCTCCTCAGGCAACAGGTTTATACTTGTTGTAGTAGACCATGCTACTAGGTATCCTGAGGCAATTCCTATGAGGACTGTTACAGCTCCGGCTGTGGCTAAGGCCCTCCTTGGTATTTTTACTAGGGTCGGGTTTCCTAAGGAAGTAATCTCTGACAGGGGGTCAAACTTTATGTCCCACTACATGAAAGCCATGTGGAAAACCTGTGGAGTTACTTACAAGTTCTCAACAGTTTACCACCCACAAACCAATGGGTTGGTGGAACGGTTCAACCGAACCATGAAGAGCATGATAGGTGCTTTAGAGGAACCCCTTAAGCGTAAGTGGGACCTTCTACTGCCATGCCTTCTCTTTGCTTATAGAGAAGTCCCTCAGGAGGGAGTAGGTTATTCTCCCTTTGAACTTCTCCATGGTCATCCCGTCAGAGGTCCATTGGCCCTTATTAAGGAGGGGTTGGAGAGTGCTCCTTCCCCCAACCCAGTCAGAGTGACTGACTACGTGATAGGTCTCCGGAGGAGAATTTCGCACATGATGACAGAAGCAAGCAATAACTTGAAAGCTGGACAAGCATTGATCAAGCACTGGCACGATCAAAAGGCTAACATGGTTGAGTTCGCTCAAGACCAGCTCGTTCTCATTATGATCGCAACAAGGCAGAGGGCTTTGCAAGACAAATGGATGGGACCCTTCAGAGTTGTGGGTAAACTCGGAGAGGTTAACTATCTGGTGGACTTGGGCAATCCCAAGGAGGCTCCGACAGTCTTCCACACCAACCGACTCAAAGCGTATGTCTCACGACCTGAGGTAGGAGCGTTGCTTCTATCATCGTCCGAGGAAGAAGAAGAGAGTGAAGCTCTTCCGGATCTCCTCAGAGGCTTACCTTTAGACAAACAAATTGAAGGAGTAAATCTCTCCTCCAATCTGACACCCGAGCAACAAGAAGAGTGCAAATCCATGTTGAATCAGTTTGCCTCTCTGTTCTCGCTTTCACCAGGCTTGACCCCTTGGGGCCAGCATGACATACTCACTGGTGACTGTCTGCCAGTCAAAAGCAGAGGATACCGAATGTCAGAACACGTACAAACCCACATCAAAGGTGAGGTCAGCAAGATGCTTGATCTCGGGGTAATAGAGCCCTCTACTAGTCCATGGTCTAGCCCTGTTGTGCTAGTACCAAAGGCCGGATCTAAAGAGCTTAGATTCTGCGTGGATTATAGAGCTCTTAATGCAGTCACCAAGACTGATGCCCACCCTTTGCCAAGAACAGATGAGTTGGTGGATAAACTTGGCGCCGCCAAGTTCCTCAGCACATTTGACTTGACATCAGGCTATTGGCAAATAGCCCTGACAGACCATGCCAAGGAGAAAACTGCATTTTCTACCCACGTTGGCTTATACCAGTTTCAGGTAATGCCTTTCGGATTGAAGAATGCACCTGCTACGTTTCAACGGATGGTAAACCAGGTTCTGAATGGGATGGAGGACTTCTGCATGGCATACTTGGATGACATCGCATTGTTCAGCAATTCCTGGGAAGAACATGTGACCCATCTGAGAGATGTTTTGCAGGCTCTTGGATGAGCCAATCTGACCATAAAGGCGAGTAAATGCCAAATTGGACAGAGTAAGGTAGTCTATCTTGGACATGAGGTAGGAGGTGGAGAAATAAGGCCTTTGCTCAGTAAGATTGAAGCTGTGCAAAATTGCACAACACCTACTATTCAAACCCAAGTGAGAGCCTTCCTAGGCCTCACTGGGTATTACAGGAATTTCATAGAGAACTATGGGACCATAGCTTCTCCACTGAATGTCATCTCCTCGCCCAAATTTCCTAAAAAGGTTAGATGGAACGAGGAGTGCAATCAGGCTTTTGAAAACCTGAAAAAGGCTCTTTGCCAAGCCCCAGTACTCAGAGCTCCTGATTACCGCCAACACTTCATTGTGCAGACAGATGCTTTAAATGTAGGGATAGGTGCCGTACTCAGTCAACTGGATGGGAAAGGTAGGGAGCACCCCGTTTGCTTCATCAGCCGCAAGCTGAAGGATCCTGAAACAAGGTGGGCAACAATCGAAAGAGAGTGCTTTGCTATCGTGTGGGCTCTGAAGAAGTTTAGGCCATACTTGTATGGTTCTACTTTTGTCATTCAGACTGACCACCAACCCTTGAGATGGTTAATGCAAATGAAAGGGGAAAACCCAAAACTATTGTGATGGTCGATCTGCCTGCAAGGGTTTGATTTCACCATTGAGCACAGGTCAGGATGTCACCACCAAAATGCTGATGGTCTCTCTAGGATGTATGTCATCGACTAGAGGTATGAGATTCATCCAGGAGTGGATTAAATCCTCCTGTCCCTTAGTCTGGGGGGGGCGAGTGTTAGGGAGAATTCTTTGTTTAGGCTGAATTTCCTAACCTAGTGAATCCCCCAGCAGCTTTGCTGGATTTCTGGAGTTTGTCTTTTTCCATCCTGCCAAGAGTGAGACTCTTTTTCTCCCACTCTTGGACATGAATGTGTGTAATTCCTTTGAATGTCAATGTGTTCTATGGGCTATGGGGTCTTTTACTCCATAGGGTCTCATATGTTTTGCTATGTGTGATACACCGCAGCCTACGTGCCGTAACACTGGGGCGTCCTAGCGGACCTCCACCATAGACTCCATACCCGGGGACTGACTACTGTCTCCCCGGGCATGTAAATTCACCATTGGCTTTACTAGACCTAAATTTACTAACAGAACTAGTACACACCATCTTATTGTGGACGTGCTAGTAGGGGTAATTCGATTACTCCTAGGTCTGTTACTCGAGGGGGCACTGTCCCATCCCCCTTCGTCGAGTTTTGGCTGGTGGCAGTGGAAACTACTTGTTATGTTCGACCCCGAACATAACCCTATGGGATTCTTCCCATTGTTGGAGATTGGTACTTTTCCTTGTTAATCTCTAACATACCATCAGTTTACTTATCTTAAATAAGTTTACCGGATGGTATTTTCTGCCAGAACTCAGTTTTTAAAATGGCGTCTGTGTTCGTCTCTGTGACTCCTAAACTAAAGGTTGAGCCCTTTGTTCCACTTTTGGCAGGCTTCTGTACAGAGACCCTCCAAAGTGGTGCCATTCTGTCTGGGTTACCACAGGGGTGTGGGAGGGGGTTTAGGCACCCTGGACCGAGTTGCCTTGCCAACTCCGGTCGCACTCTGGTGTGATTGGCCCAAGTGGTGAGCCTCCCCGCTCACCACTTAGCGTGTGTTGATTGACTGCTAGGCTGAATGGGGGTTTTCTGCATAAAAGCAGGGCTTTTGGGACTGGATCTTCAGAAGTCGCCACAGGTCCTAAGAATCTGACGAGGGTAACGCTGAGCCAACCTGCACGACGACACCACCGGTGATGCCCTGCGGAACCGACTCACCACTTCCCGATGACAGAGGAGATCTCCCTGCCGGAGAGTCTCTTCCCCTGACTGGTGGGAACAACCAGTCCCCTTTGCTTTTTCTTCGCTCCAGGAAGCAGTGGTCGAATTGCCCGTGCAGAGCACCTCGGCAACCGGATAGCCACTACCCCTGTACCACGACCAAAAGGTGGTGCCTTGTGATGGAGCACTCCGCGGCTGGTCTCTTCCCTAGTGGTGCACCGGACTTCACTTTTCTTCGACAACGAGATCATCTCTACTCTTGGCAAAGACCCGACGTGCATCCACCACCAGGAACAACTGCCCCCGCCGGAGCTGTCTCTCCACAAACAAGGTACCGTGTCCGCCTGGCTTCCCTTTCTGCCGGATCGAGTGAGGTGTCTTAATCCTCGCCTTTCCGTTGGGTCGCCTCCAAGCTTTCTTTAACGTGTGGTTCTGAACTGGTTCCAAACTTTCCATAACACTTTGCGATAAAGACTCGAAGCACATTTCCACTGAGACGCTTTTGGGACATATCGCCTTGCCTCTCTCCGAGTGGGCCTGGCCTCTGAACTTTGTGATTTACAGTAGACCCTGCCTTACTTGCCTTGCATTTGTCCGTAAAGTATTGGTACGGAGTTGACTTCATAACCTGTCTTATTTTTACTCTCCCTACCTAACGAATACTAGTGCCATCTAGGTTAAAGCATACACCTCTGTCTGCAAATAAGTGATGCCGGTAAACCTAGACTTGTCGAACTATTGTTAGGGGGATTGATCTGTTTCTTCGTATAGTATTGTGATTGAAGTTGTTTTGCCGTATTAGTGCCAGAGTGTTTTCTATAGATGTGTCATTATAAATAAATACCTTTATATCTTTACACCGAAGCCTTGTTGCGTGTTTGCTTGTCTTACTGTGTAGAATTGCCCTATATTGTAGACTCCACATACTGCCTAACTCTTCTTGAGGGAAGTCTGACTGCTCAGCCACAGCTACCAAGTGAATCTGTGTGGTACATACTGCTACCAAGTGGGTTTACTGCCAAACACCTGTAGTCCTAAATCTTTTGCAGTGGTCCCAGAGGGAACTGCACAGGTTTCCGCCTAACACCCCCCACCCCCGCTCATGCCCCATGTCACCCTTCTTCCTCCCCCACCCCCCGCTCATGCCCCGTGTCTGTCCTGTTCCCCCACCCCCCGCTCATGCCCCGTGTCTCCCTCCTGTACCCCCTCACCCCCCGCTCATGCCCTGTGTCTCCCTCCTGTACCCCCACCACCCGCTCATGCCCCGTGTCTCCCTTCTTCCCCCTACTCCCCGCTCATGCCCCTGTGCCTCGTTCTTCTTCCCCCCACCACCGCTCATGCCCCGTGTCTTCCTTCTTTGCCCCACCCCCCGCTCATGCCCCGTGTCTCCCTTCTTCCCCCACCCCCCGCTCATGCCCTGTGTCTCCCTTCTTGCCCCCCTGCTCATGCCCCGTGTCTCCCTTCTTTCCACCCCCACCCCCTGCTCATGCCCCGTGTCTTCGTTCTTCCCCCCACCCCGCTCATGCCCCGTGTCTCCCTTCTTCCCCCCCACCCCCCGCTCATGCCCCGTGTCTCCCTTCTTCCCCCCACACTCCCCCGCTCATGCCCTGTCTCTCCCTTCTTCCCCCCACCCCCCGCTCATGCCCTGTGTCTCTCTTCTTCCCCCCACCCCCACTCATGCCCCATGTCTTCCTTCTTTCCCCCCACACCCCTGCTCATGCCCTGTGTCTCCCTTCTTCCCCCCACCCCCCGCTCATGCCCCGTGTCTCTCTTCTTCCCCCTACTCCCCGCTCATGCCCCTGTGTCTCGTTCTTCTTCCCCCACCCCTGCTCATGCCCCGTGTCTTCCTTCTTTGCCCCATACCCCGCTCATGCCCCGTGTCTCCCTTCTTCCCCCCACCCCCGCTCATGGCCCGTGTCTCCCTTCTTTCCACCCCCACCCCCTGCTCATGCCCAGTGTCTTCGTTCTTCCCCCCACCCCGCTCATGCCCCGTGTCTCCCTTCTCCCCCCCACCCCCCACTCATGCCCCGTGTCTCCCTTCTTCCCCCCACACCCCCGCTCATGCCCTGTGTCTCCCTTCTTTTCCCCACCCCCCGCTCATGCTCCGTGTCTCTCTTCTTCCCCCCACCCCCGCTCATGCCCCGTGTCTTCCTTCTTTCCCCCCACCCCCAGCTCATGCCCCGTGTCTCCCTTCTTTCCCCCCTGCTCATGGCCCGTGTCTCACTTCTTTCCTCCCACCCCCCTCATGCCCCGTGTCTCCCTTCTTCCCCCCCACCCCCCGCTCATGCCCTGTGTATCCCTTCTTCCCCCCCCGCTCATGGCCCATGTCTCAATTCTTTCCCCCCACCCCCGCTCATGCCCCGTGTCTCCCTTCTTTCCCCCCCACCCCCCGCTCATGCCCCGTGTCTTCCTTCTTTTCCCCACACCCCCGGTCATGCCACGTGTCTCCCTTCTGTCCCCCACCCCCCGCTCATGCACCATGTCTCCCTTCTTCCACCCACCCCCTCTCATGCCCTGTGTCTCCCTTCTCCCCCCACCCCCTGCTCATGCCCCGTGTCTCCCTTCTTTCCACCCCCAACCCCCGCTCATGCCCCGTGTCTTCCTTCTCCCCCCACCCCCGCTCATGCCCCGTGTCTCCCTTCTTCCCCCCACCCCTGCTCATGCCCCGTGTCTCCATTCTCACCCCCATCCCCCGCTCATGCCCCGTGACTCCCTTCTTCCCCCCACCCCCCACTCATGCCCCATGTCTCCCTTCTTCCTCCCCCACCCCCGCTCATGCCCCGTGTCTGTCCTGTTACCGCCACCCCCTGCTCATGCCCCGTGTCTCCTTCCTGTACCCCCCATCCCCGCTCATGCCCCATGTCTGCCCTGCCTCCTTTACCCTACACCCCCGCTTATACCCCGTGTCTCCCTTCTCCCCCCACCCCCCGATCATGCCCCATGTCTTCCTTCTTTCCCCCGCCCACCCCCCGCTCATGCCCTGTCTCCCTTCTTCACCCCACCCCTGTTCATGCCCCGTGTCTCCCTTCTTACCCCCCGCCCCCTGCTCATGCCCTGTGTCTCCCTTCTTTCCACCCCCACCCCCTGCTCATGCCCTGTGTCTTCCTTCTTCCCCCCACCCCCGCTCATGCCCCGTGTCTCCCTTCTTTCCCCCACCCCCCACTCATGTCCCGTGTCTCCCTTCTTCCCCCACCCCCACTCATGCCGTGTGTCTCCCTTCTTCCCCCCACCCCCGCTCATGCCCCGTGTCTCCCTTATTCCGCCCCCCACCCCCCGTGTCTACCTTCTTCTCCCCCACCCCCCACTCATGCCCCGTGTCTCCCTTCTTCCTCCCCCACCCCCCACTCATGCCCCGTGTCTGCCCTGTTCCCCCCACCCCCCGCTCATGCCCTGTGTCTTCATTCTCCCCCCCACCCCCAGCTCATGCCCCGTGTCTCCCTTCTCCCCCGTCCCCCGCTCATGCCCCGTGTCTCCCTTCTCCCCCCACCCCTCGCTCATACCCCGTGTCTCCCATCTTCCCCCCACCCCCGCTCATGCCCCATGTCTCCCTTCTTCCTCCCCCACCCCCCACTCATGCCCCTTGTGTGCCCTGTTCCCCCCACCCCCCGCTCATGCCCCGTGTCTCCCTCCTGTACCCCCTCACCCCCTGCACATGCCCTGTGTCTCCCTCCTGTACCCCCCACCACCTGCTCATGCCCCGTGTCTCCCTTCTTCCCCCTCACTCCCTGCTCATGCCCCGTGTCTCCCTTCTTCCCCCCCACCCCCCGCTCATGCCCTGTGTCTCCCTTCTTCCCCCACCCCCCGCTCATGCCCTGTGTCTCCCTTCTTACCCCCCTGCTCATGCTCCGTGTCTTCCTTCTTCCCCCCACCCCCTGCTCATGCCCTGTGTCTCCCTTCTTCCCCCCCCACCCCCCGCTCAAGCCTCGTGTCTCCCTTCTTATCTCCCACCCCCCTGCTCATGCCCTGTGTCTCCCTTCTTCCCCCCACCCCCGCTCATGCCCCGTGTTTCCCTTCTTCCCCCCCACCCCCCGCTCATGCCCCGTGTCTTCCTTCTTTCCCCCCACCCCCCGCTCATGCCCCGTGTCTCCCTTCTTCCCCCCCACCCATGCCTCGTGTCTCCCTTCTTCCCTCCCACCCCCCCGCTCATGCCCTGTGTCTCCCTTCTTCCTCCCCACCCCCGCTCATGCCCCGTGTCTCCCTTCTTCCCCCCACCCCACGCTCATGGCCCGTGTATCCCTTCTTTCCCCCCCGCTCATGGCCCGTGTCTCACTTCTTTCCCCCCACCCCCGCTCATGCCCTGTGTCTCCCTTCTTTCCCCCCCACCCCCAGCTCATGTCCCGTGTCTTCCTTCTTTTCCCCCACCCCCGCTCATGCCCCGTGTCTCCCTTCTTTCCCCCCACCCACCGCTCATGCACTGTGTCTCCCTTCTTCCCCCCCACCCCCTCTCATGCCCTGTGTCTCCCTTCTCCCCCCACCCCCTGCTCATGCCCCGTGTCTCCCTTCTTTCCATCCCCCACCCCCCGCTCATGCCCCGTGTCTCCCTTCTTCCCCCCCACCCCCGCTCATTCCCCTGTGTCTCCCTTCTCCCCCCACCCCGCGCTCATGCCCCGTGACTCCCTTCTTCCCCCCCACCCCCCACTCATGCCCCATGTCTTCCTTCTTCCTCCCCCACCCCCCGCTCATGCCCCGTGTCTGCCCTGTTCCCCCCACCCCCTGCTCATGCCCCGTGTCTCCCTCCTGTACCCCCTACCCCCGCTCATGCCCCGTGTCTGCCTCCTGTACCCCCCACCCTCGCTCATGCCCCATGTCTCCCTTCTTTCCCCACACCCCCCACTCATGCCCTGTGTCTCCCTTCTTCCCCCCCACCGCCCGCTCATGCCCCGTGTCTCCCTTCTTAACCCCCACCCCCTGCTCATGCCCCGTGTCTCCCTTCTTTCCACCCCCACCCCCTGCTCATGCCCTGTGTCTTCCTTCTTGCCCCCACCCCCGCTCATGCCCCGTGTCTCCCTTCTTCCCCCCACACCCCACTCACCCACTCATGCCCCGTGTCTCCCTTCTTCCCCCACCCCCGCTCATGCCCTGTATCTCCCTTCTCCCCCCCACCCCCCACTCATGCCGTGTGTCTCCCTTCTCCCCCCCACCCCCCGTTCATGCCCAGTGTCTCCCTTCTTCCCCCCCACCCCCCGCTCATGCCCTGTGTCTCCCATCTTTCCCCCCACCCCCCGCTCATGCCCCGTGTCTTCCTTCTTTCCCCCATCCCCCGCTCATGCCCCGTGTCTCCCTCCTGTACCCCCCCACCCCCTCTCATGCCCTGTGTCTTCCTTCTTCCCCCCGCTCATGCCCCGTGTCTCCCTTCTTCCCCCCACCCCCGCTCATGCCCCGTGTCTCCCTTCTCCCCCATCCCCCGCTCATGCCCCGTGTCTCCCTTCTTTCCCCCACCCCCCCGCTCATGCCCCGTGTCTTCCTTCTTTCCCCCCCACCCCCCGCTCATGCCCCGTGTATCCCTCGTGTTACCCCCCACCCCCACTCATGCCCCGTGTCTCCCTCGTGTTACCCCCAACTCATGCCCCGTGTCTCTCTCCTGATCTTCCCGACCCCCCGCCGATGCCCTGTTGTGTTCTCTTTATACACCCTGCCTTCCCTTTCCCTTTCCCTGGTGTCCATCTTGGTAAAAGATTTTCCTTCCTACCACAGGACGCCTGCCTTTTACCACCCCGGGTTCCCACTTTGAGAACCTAGGATGCTAGTGGTCTTCCTCCATTGAAAAGGACATTATGGTTACGTTGCACTAATAAAAAACTATGAAATTCAGTAAAAAAAAATGTGTTAAAGTGACTTAATGGTTATGTTGCACTAATAAAAACCGATGATATTCAGTAAAAAAACTTTGTTAAAGGGACGTTATGGTTAAGTTGCGCTACTAAAAACCTATGAAATTCAGTAAAAAAATCTTTGTTAAAGGGACATTATGGTTAAGTTGCACTATTAAAAACCTATGAAATTCAGTGAAAAAATGTTGTTAAAGGGACGTTATGATTAAGTTGCACTACTAAAAACCTATGAAATTCAGTGAAAACATTTTGTTAAAGGGACGTTATGGTTAAGTTGCGCTACTAAAAACCTATGAAATCCAGTAAAAAAACTTTGTTAAAGGGACATTATGGTTAAGTTGCGCTACTAAAAACCTATGAAATTCAGTAAAAAAACGTTGTTAAAGGGACGTTATGGTTAAGTTGCGCTACTAAAAACCTATGAAATTCAGTGAAAAAACTTTGTTAAAGGAACGTTATGGTTCCAAGTAAAACCGAATAACCCTTGAAATTCGCCAGTTATGGTAAGCTAAGCAACCATAACTCACGCCACCACCGTGCACTGCTAAGCCTAACACCCAGGACATCAAAGATGACATTTTTTAGTCATTTTAGATGACGGTTTTTAGTAGGGCAACTTAACCATAACGTCCCTTTAACAACGTTTTTTCACTGAATATATATATATATATATATATATATATGTATATATATATATATTTATATATATATAGTACGCTCTGTCACTCTGTCCCCCGGGGATGGTCGACTGGCTGTCAATTTAACCCTTTTGAACTTAATTATAATTTCCACTATTTATGTGAAAAATGTTCTTAATTTGTGTAACAGCCTCTGAGGAAGAACTAGGTATTGATCTAAACACGTGTCAGGCTGTATTGTTACATTATTCAAGATCAATAAAGTAATTGGTGCCATTCAAGCACCAGTACAATAGTTACAACTGGCACAATGTGACTGTGTATGCATTAAATTATTAGCATAAGCAAAGTTAGAAACACTGATCAATAATGCTACAAAGCTTATGGGACTATGTCAGTACCTTATTGCTCCCTATGCGTTACTAGTTTGTGATAGGTACAAGCAATGTTGACCCATTCTGCTCTACACCTCCTACGTGACATCACAAACCTTCCCACACCACCCCACAATGACAAACAGTTCATGACATATTTGTGCTGACCACGTAACTTTATTCAACTGCAAGTGGCCAGTTCTCAGGAGACACACAATCCACACTGACTTTGGCAATGAAGGATTATTCACATGGTATCTACCCAATGAGGTGCCCTGCTGACATCAGCAAGGACACACAACACTGTTGCACCCTTGAGACACCAAAACTCTCCATCTGATTGCTCCCCACTTGACTCACCCCCTTGCCCCATGTTAAGTGGAAACCTGCGCAGTTCGATCTGGGACCACTGCGAAAGATTTAGGCCTACAGGTGTTTGGCAGTAAACCCACTTGGTAGCCGTCTGTACCACACAGATTCACCTGGTAGCTGTGGCTGAGCAGTTAGACTTCTCTCAAGTAAAGTTAGGCAGTATGTGGAGTATACAAAATAGAGCAATTTACACAGTAGAACAAGCAGACACGGAACAGAGCTTTGGTGTAAAGATATATAGTTATTTATTTATAAAAACACACCTATGAAAAACACACTGGCACTAGTACGGTAAACAACTTCAATTACAATTACTATAAGTAAATCAATCCCCTAACAATATCGACAAGTCTAGGTTCAATGGCACCACTTATTTGCAGACAGAGGTGAATGTTTTAACCTAGATGGCACTCTAATAGTCGTTAGATCGGGAGAGAAAAGGCAGGGTATGAAACCAACTCGGTACCAATACTTTTACGAAACAATGCAAGGCAAGTAATGCAGGGTCTACTGTAGATCACAAAGTTCAGAAGCCAGGCCCACTCGGAGAGAGGCAAGGCGATGTTAGGAAGAATTCTCTGTTTAGGCTGAATTTCCTAACCTAGTGAGTCCCCCAGCAGCTTTGCTGGATTTCTGGAGTTTGTTTTTCCCATCCTGCCAAGAGTGTGACCCTTTTCCTCTCACTCTTGGACATGTATGTGTGTAATTCCTTTGAGATGTCAATGTGTTCGATGGGCTATGGGGTCTTTTACTCCATAGGGTCTCATACGTTTTTCTATGTGTGTCACTCTGCACCCTACGTGTCGTGACACGGGGGCGCCCTAGCGGGTCCCCCCACCATAGACTCCATACCCGGGGACTGACTACTGTCTCCCCGGGCATGTAAAGTTACCATTGGCTTTACTAGACCTAAATTTACTAACAGAACTAGTACCAACCATCTTATTGTGGACGTGCTAGTAGGGGTAATACGATTACTCCTGGATCTGTTACTCGAGGGGGCACTGTCCCGTCCCTCCTCGTCGAGTTTTGGCTGGTGGCAGTGGAAACTACTTGTTATGTTCGACCCCGAGCATAACCCTATGGGATTCGTCCCATTGTTGAAGATTGATACTGTTTTTCGTTAATCTCCAACGTACCACCGATCTACTTATCTTAAATATGTTTATCCAGTGGTATTTTCTGCCAGAACTCGGGTTGTAAAATGGCGTCGGTGTTTTTTTCTGTGACTCCTAAACCAAAGGTTGAGCCCTTTGTTCCACTTTTGGCGGGCCTCTGGACAGAGACCCGCGAAGGTGGCGCCATTCTGTCTGGGTTACCTCAGGGGTGTGGGAGGGGGTTTAGACACCCTGGACCGAGTTGCCTTGCCAACTCAGGTCGCACTCTGAAGTGATTGGCCCAGGTGGTGAGCCTTCCCGCTCACCACTTAGCATGTGTTGATTGACAAGCTAGGCTGAATGAATGGGGGACGTCTGCATAAAAGCAGGGCCTTTGGGACTGGATCTTCAGGAAGTCGCCACTGGACCTAAAGAATCCGACGAGGGTAACGTTGACTCGACCTGCACGACGACACCTCCGGTGGAGCCCTGCGGAATCGTCTCACAATCTCCCGACGACAGAAGAGATCTCCCTGCCGGAGAGGCTCTTTCCCTGGCTGGTGGGAACAACCAGTCTTCTTCTTCTTTGTGCTTTTTGGTCGCCCAGGACGCAGTGGTCGAATTGCCCGTGCAGAGCACCCGGCCACCGGATAGCCACTACTCCTGCACCGTGATCGAAAGGTGGTGCCTTGTGACGAAGCACTCCGCGGCTGGTTTCTTCCCTGGTGGTGCACCGGACATCTTCTCTTCGACGACGAGAGCATCTCTTCTCTTGGCCAAGACCCGTTGTGCATCCACCACCAGGAACAACTGCCCCCGTCGGAGCTGTCTTCCACAACAAGGTACCGTAACCGCCTGGCTTCCCTTTTCGATCGGTTCGTGTGAGGTATCTGATTCCTCTCCGTTCCGTTGGGTTGCCTCCAAGCTTTATTCACTCTTTGTTCTGAACTGGTTCCACCTGTCGCTAACCAATTTGCTAAACGAGACTTGAATGAATCACCCGTAGAGACTTTCCAGGACATCGTGCCTTGCCTCTCACCGAGTGGGCCTGGCCGCCGAACTTTATGATCTAGTGTGATTAATGCTTTCTTGCCGTGCATTTTTACCCGCTTCAGTGCGAACCGTGTTGACTTCGTTACCTGCCTTTCTCTTCTCTCCCTTCCTCACTAAATATTCGAGTGTCATCTGGGTTGAGGTATACACCTCTGTCTGAAAATAAGTGGTGCCGTAGAACCTAGAGTTGTCGATAGTGTGGTTCGGGGGATTGAGCTTATTCCATTCTGCAGAGTAATTGTATTTTGAATTATTTGCCGTGGTTTGCTTTAGTATTTTTCATAGACGTGCTGTTATCAATAAATAACTTACTATCTTTATACTAAAGCCTGGTTGCGTGTTTACTCGTTTTGCTGCAGAGAATTACCCTATCTTGTATGCTCCCTATACTGACCAACTTTTCTTGAGAGAAGTCTGACTGCTCAGCCACAGCTACCAATTGAATCTGTGTGGTACAGACTGCTACCAAGTGGGTTCATCGCAACACCTGTAGTCCTAAATCTTTTGCAGTGGTCCCAGAGGGAACTGCACAGGTTTCCGCCTAACAGGCGATATGTCCCAAAAAGTATCACAGTGGAAATGCACTTCGAGTCTTCGTAGCAAATTGTCACAGAAAGATTGGACCCGTTTAGAACAGAAAGTTAAGAAGGTCTGGAGGCGAACCGATGGAGAGGCAAGGATTAAGACACCTCACGCTAACCGTCACAAGGGAAGCCAGGCAGACACGGTACCTTGTATGTGGAGAGACAACTCCGGCGGGGGCAGTTGTTCCTGGTGGTGGATGCAAGTCGGGGCTTTGCCAAGAGATGAGAGGATCTCGTCGTCGAAGGAAAGTTGAAGATCGTTGCACCACCAGGGAAGAGACCAGCCGTGGAGTGCTCCGTCACAAGGCACCACCTTTTGGTCGCGGTACGGGCTAGTGGCTATCCGGTTGCCGGGGTGCTCAGCACGGGCAATTCGACCACTACACCCTGGAAGCGAAGAAAAAGCAAAGGGGACTGGTTGTGCCCACCAGTCAGGGGAAGAAGACTCTCCAGCCGGGAGATCTCCTCTGTCGTTGGGAAGTGGTGAGACGGTTCAGCAGGGCTCCACCGGAGGTGTTGTTGTTGCAGGTCGGCTCAGCGTTACCCTCGTCGGATTCTTAGGTCCTGTGGCGACTTCTGAAGATCCAGTCCCGAAAGCCCTGCTTTTATGCAGAAAACCCCCATTCATTCAGCCTAGCTGTCAATCAAAACACGCTAAGTGGTGAGCGGGGTGGCTCACCACTTGGACCAATCACACCAGATTGCGACTTGAGTTGGCAAAGCAACTCAGTCCAGGGTGCCTAAACCCCCTCCCACAACCACTGTGGAACCCAGACAGAATGGCACCACTTTGGAGGGCTTCTGTGTAGAAGCCCGCCAAAAGTGGAACAAAGGGCTCAACCTTTGGTTCGGAGTTACAGAGACGAACACAGACGCCATTTTAAAAACCGAGTTCTGGCAGAAAACACCAACCGGTAGATTTATTTAAGACAAATAAACCGGCGGTATGTTACAGACTAACGAGAAAAAAAGTATTAACCTCCAACAATGGGAAGAAACCCATAGAGTTATATTCAGGGTCGAATATAGCAAGTAGTTTCCACTGCCACCAGCCAAAACTCGATGAGGGGGGACGGGACAGTGCCCCCTCGAATAACAGACCCAGCGGCAATCGAATTACCCCTACTAGTACGTCCACAATAGGATGGTTTGTACTAGTTCTGTTAGTAAATTTAGGTCCAGTAAAGCCAATGGTGACTTTACATGCCCTAGGGGACAGTAGTCAGTCCCAGGGCATGGAGTCTATGGTGAGGATGCCCCAGTGTTATGGCACGGAGGGTGCGGTGTAACACACATAGTAAAACATATGAGACCCTATGCAGTAAAAGACCCCATAGCCCATAGAACACATTGACATTCAAAGGAATTAACCACATTCATGTCCAAGAGTGGGAGAAAAAGAGTCTCACTCTTGGCAGGATGGAAAAAACAAACTCCAGAAATCCAGCAAAGCTACTGGGGGACTCACTAGGTAGGAAATTCAGCTTAAACAGAGAATTCTCCCTAACACTCGCCCCCCCCAGACTAAGGGACAGGAGGATTTAATCCACGACTGGATGAATCTCATACCTCTAGTCGATGACATACATCCTAGAGAGACCATCAGCATTTTGGTGGTGACACCCTAACCTGTGCTCAATGGTGAAATCAAACCCTTGCAGGCAGATCGACCATCTCAGTAGTTTGGGTTTCCCCTTTCATTTGCATTAACCATCTCAAGGGTTGGTGGTAAGTCTGAATGACAAAAGTAGAACCATACAAGTACGGCCTAAACTTCTTCAGAGCCCACACGATAGCAAAGCACTCTCTTTCGATTGTTGCCCACCTTGTTTCAGGATCCTTCAGCTTGCGGCTGATGAAGCAAACGGGGTGCTCCCTACCTTTCCCATCCAGTTGACTGAGTACGGCACCTATTCCTACATTTGAAGCATCTGTCTGCACAATGGAAGTTTGGTGGTAATCAGGAGTTCTGAGTACTGGGGCTTGGCAAAGAGCCTTTTCAGGTTTTCAAAAGCCTGATTGCACTCCTCGTTCCATCTAACCTTTTTAGGAAATTTTGGGGAGGAGATGACATTCGGAGGAGAAGCTATGGTCCCATAGTTCTCAATGAAATTCCTGTAATATCCAGTGAGACCTAAGAAGGCTCTCGCCTGGGTCTGAGTAGTAGGTGTTGTCCAATTTTGCACAGCTTCAATCTTACTGAGCAAAGGCCTTATTTCTCCACCTCCTACCTCATGTCCAAGATAGACTACCTTGCTCTGTCCAATTTGGCATTTACTCGCCTTTATGGTCAGATTGGCTCGTCCAAGAGCCTGCAAAACATCTCTTAGGTGGGTTACATGTTCTTCCCAGGAATTGCTGAACACTGCTATGTCATCCAAGTATGCCATGCAGAAGTCCTCCATCCCATTCAGAACCTGGTTTACCATCCGTTGAAATGTAGCAGGTGCATTTTTCAATCCGAAAGGCATTACCTTAAACTGGTATAAGCCAACAGGGGTAGAAAATGCAGTTTTCTCCTTGGCATTGCCTGTCAGGGCTATTTTCCAATAGCCTGACGTCAAGTCAAATGTGCTGAGGAACTTGGCTGAACCAAGTTTATCCACCAACTCATCTGTTCTTGGCAAAGGGTGGGCATCAGTCTTGGTGACTGCATTAAGAGCTCTATAATCCACGCAGAATCTAAGTTCTTTAGATCCGGCCTTTGGTACCAACACAACTGGGCTAGACCATGGACTAGTAGAGGGCTCTATTACCCCGAGATCAAGCATCTTGCTGACCTCACCTTTGATGTGGGTTCGTACGTTTTCTGACATTCGATATCCTCTGCTTTTGACTGGCAGACAGTCACCAGTGAGTATGTCTTGCTGGCCCCAAGGGGTCAAGCCTGGTGAAAGTGAGAACAGAGAGGCAAACTGATTTAACATAGATGTGCACTCTTCTTGTTGCTCAGGTGTCAGATTTGAAGAGAGATTGACTCCTTCAATTTTTTTGTCTAAAGGTAAGCCTCTGAGGAGATCAGGAAGAGCTTCACTCTCTTCTTCTTCCTCTGATGAGGCTAGAAGCAACGCTCCTACATCAGGTCTCGAGACATACGCTTTGAGTCGGTTGGTGTGGAAGACTGTCGGAGCCTCCTTGGGATTGCCCAAGTCCACCAGTTGACCTCTCCGAGTTTTCCCACAACTCTGAAGGGTCCCATCCATTTGTCTTGCAAGACCCTCTGCCTTGTTGGGATCATAACGAGAACTAGCTGGTCTTGAGTGAACTCAGCCATGTTAGCCTTTTGATCATGCCAGTGCTTGACCAATGCTTGTCCAGCTTTCAAGTTATCACTTGCTTCCGTCATCATGTGCGACATTCTCCTCCGGAGACCTATCACGTAGTCAGTCACTCTGACTGGCTTGGGGGAAGGAGCACTCTCCAACCATTCCTTAATCAGGGCCAATGGACCTCTGATGGGATGACCATAGAGAAGCTCAAAGGGAGAATAACCTACTCCCTCCTGAGGGACTTCTCTATAAGCAAAGAGAAGGCATGGCAGTAGAAGGTCCCACTTTCGTTTAAGGGGTTCTTCTAAAGCACCTATCATGCTCTTCATGGAACCTTTCTACCAATCCAAAGCTGTTGAGAACTTGTAAGTAACTCCACAGGTTTGCCACATGGCTTTCATGTAGTGGGACATAAAGTTTGACCCCCTGTCAGAGATTACTTCTTTAGGAAACCCGACCATGGTAAAAACACCAAGGAGGGCCTTAGCCAAAGCCGGAGCTGTAACAGTCCTCATAGGAATTGCCTCAGGATACCTAGTAGCATGGTCTACTACAACAAGGATAAACCTGTTGCCTGAGGAGGTTGGAGGATCAAGGGGACCAACAATGTCAATCCCTACTCTCTCAAATGGGACTTCCACAACTGGGAGAGGCACTAAAGGTGCCACATTCCTGGAGCCCACCTTACCAGAGGTCTGGCAGGTGTGGCAGCTCCTGCAGTGTTTTTCTACTTCGGCCCCCATCTTCGGCCAATAAAAGTAGAGAGAGAGCCTTTCCTTAGTCTTCTTGAAACTCAAGTGACCAGCCAAAGGAATCTCATGGGCTAACTGCAAGAACTGTGGTCTGTTCTCTTGGGGTACTACAAGCCGTTTCTAGTCTCCAGGTGCAGACTTGGTCGGTTCACTGTAGAAGAGGCCATCTTTCCAGTGCAACCTGTATTTCCCAGGCTCTTGCCCTTCAGCCTGAGCTTCTACCTGGTGGCGAAGACCTTCCAGAGTTGGACATTCTCTCTGCCCTTACTGAAGTCTCCCCAGTTGGGTCCACCTTCTGCCATTAAAGACTGCAGCTCAGGATGGTCAACAGGATCCAGATCTCCAATGAGTTCCTGGCCTTCCAATAGCTCTTCTTCAGAGTCTAATTCTACCACACAGGGTTGTACCTCCCTCTCAGCCTCAGCTGGAGTGGGAGTTACGGGTGTAACTTTGGACAACCGCTGGGAAGTCCTTGTTGGCTGTACTGAAAGGCTGGCTGCTGGTTTTGGTATAGAAGTCTTAGGTTTCCCTTTCGCTTCTGATTTCTTTGAGACAGCAGCTGACAATTCCAGTGGAGCAGGAGTGATATCTTTCTTCATCATCTCCTGGAGAGTACCTCGCATGGTTCTCTCCCTTGCAGGTCTGGTTAGCTCCTGTAACCGTTTACTAGGAGGTCTGGGGGTGTGCGACACAACTCCGAGAGTTTTTAAATTGTTACCCAACAGAACACATCCTGGTACCTCACTCTGTATGCTGACAGGTATCTTCACAGTCATGTCGTTACACTGGATGAGAACTGGTAATTGGGGAAGCATCTGCACAGGCCCTCCAGCTAACTTGGTCAGGCGTTTGGGTGCCTTAGCAACATCCTCAGCCTGAAAAAAAGATGTATCCACCCCAGTTATGCTGGCCCAGCCAACAGGGCCACTCATAAGGATTCTGGGGCAACTCAGAAAAAGGATGAGGGAAAACAGCCTAGAAAAGACTCAAAAGAGAATTCTAATAACTCAAATTCCAAAGAGGGCCCCAAACAAAACCAGAAGGGTAAGCCACAAGGAAAACTGCAGCAGAATAGTGTACCTTCTGGTGCCAAACCGGAAGGAGGCGAGGACAAGCCACCATTCCAGAAAGCATTCAGAAAATGCTTTGTTTGTGGCTCGACTGACCACGTGAAAGGAGATCCCAGATGTAAGGGTAAACATTCAGGGGTCCAGCTTGTCTCCTTAGCCTTCGCTCCAGAGGAGGAAGTCCAAATGGCAAGTGGAAACTTTCTACTGCTGACTGATGAACCCATTGGAGTCTCAGCCAGTGTTTCTTTAGTGCCTCTGAGTTTGTGGGAACAACAGAATTTAGACGTCTATAATTCCATCCCCGATAATACTAAAGAGTATTATAAGGACAGTGTCCAGGTGAATGGCAACCCACAAGTCAGCAGCCTTAGCGAGCTTCCTGGAATCCAAATCCTTAGAATCAGCCAAGTGCTGTCTGAGCTCAGGAGAACAGGAATCATAAATAGACTCCAACATAAAAAGATTCTTCATACCCTCATAAGTGTTCACCTTGTAACCCTTAATCCATCCCTCTAAGTTTTTCAACCCTTCACTCACCCAGGTAGCCCAAGGGGTACCATCATGCTTTTTGAGGGTTCTAAACCTCTTAAGATAATTGGAAGGGGTCTTCCCGAATCTAGCTATCAAAGCTAGTTTCACACTTTCGTAATCCTTCTTATCCACCTCCCCCAACTCCATTATCGCAGCAGGGGGAAGCCTAGAGAACAACCAGGGAAGTAACTCATTCCCGATGATGTCCTGGAGCCCGTGATTATATTCAAACAGTTTTAACCAATCCAACACATCCAATCTCGGTTCATACATACCCACCAATTCCTTAGGCATCCGGGGTCTTTTGGGACTGGAACTTCTAGAGGAACCATAGGAGAGAGAAGCATTTTCCACAGACAACTTTTTCATCTCTAACTCATGATTAAGTTCTATTTCTCTGAGTCTTAACTCCGCTTGCTTCTGCTCAGCCTGGGCATTCATCCGTCTGAACTCTAGCTCCTGGTTTTTTTCAGATTGAGCTAAAAAACGCTTGTATTCTAATTTGAGCTTCATTTTTTCAAGTTCAGAATAAGCAGGGTTACATGTGGGACCTGGTATGGGCCCCGTAGGTACAGTAGGTAAGGCAGACAGAGGCTCAGAGTGGCTAACTTCATTAGGTTCACTTTCCTATTCTGACTCATTATCAAGACTTTGATTCAGATCAATACCATCACTGTTTTCTACATTTGCTGGAGAAGTTGGTTCCTCTGAACCAGTACCCAGACTTTGGTTTTCCAGCAGTCTCGCTATCAGTTCTACTTTCTTGCCTCTTACAGAAAGATTCTCTTGTCTACAGAGAGCTCTTAAACTCTCAGTATTTTCACCTGACAAGGACTCTTGACTGTAAGCTTCCATAGTAGACATGTTTTTGAAAGTTGCTTTTTAGTGCTAAGCTTTGTGGTTAGTTATCCTAAAGTGTTGAAAAGCACTCTAAACTGTATACTCGATACAAATCCCACCGCTGTACACCAGTGTTAAGCGGAAACCTGTGCAGTTCCCTCTGGGACCACTGCAAAAGGTTTAGGCCTACAGTTGTTTGGCAGTAAACCCACTTGGTAGCTGTCTGTACCACATAAATTCACCTGGTAGCTGTGGCTGAGCAGTCAGACTTCTCTCAAGAAAAGTTAGGCAGTATATGGAGTATACAAAATAGGGCAATTTACACAGTAGAACAAGCAGACACGGAACAGAGTTTGGGTGTAAAGATATATAGTTATTTATTTATAAAAACACACCTATGAAAAACACACTGGCACTAGTACGGCAAACAACTTCAATTACAATTACTATAAGTAAATCAATCCCCTAACAATATTGACAAGTCTAGGTTCAACGGCACCACTTATTTGCAGACAGAGGTGAATGCTTTAACCTAGATGGCACTCTAATATTCGTTAGATCGGGAGAGAAAAGGCAGGGTATGAAACCAGCTCGGTACCAATACTTTTATGAAACAATGCAAGGCAAGTAAGGCAGGGTCTACTATAGATCACAAAGTTCAGAAGCCAGGCCCACTCGGAGAGAGGCAAGGCAAGATGTCCCAAAAAAGTATCACAGTGGAAATGCACTTCGAGTCTTCGTAGCAAATTGTCACAGAAAGATTGGACCCGTTTAGAACAGAAAGTTAAGAAGGTCTGGAGGTGACCCGATGGAGAGGCAAGGATTAAGAACCCTCACGCTAACCGTCACAAGCGAAGCCAGGCGGACACGGTACCTTGTATGTGGACAGACAGCTCCGGCGGGGGCAGTTGTTCCTGGTGGTGGATGCAAGTCGGGGCTTTGCCAAGAGATGAGAGGATCTCGTCGTCAAAGGAAAGTTGAAGATCGTTGCACCACCAGGGAAGAGACCAGCCGCGGAGTGCTCCGTCACAAGGCACCACCTTTTGGTCGCGGTACGGGCTAGTGGCTATCCAGTTGCCGGGGTGCTCAGCACAGGCAATTTGACCACTACGCCCTGGAAGCGAAGAAAAAGCAAAGGGGACTGGTTGTGCCCATCAGTCAGGTGAAGAAGACTCTCCAGCCGGGAGATCTCCTCTGTCGTTGGGAAGTGGTGAGACGGTTCAGCAGGGCTCCACCGGAGGTGTCGTCGTTGCAGGTCAGCTCAGCGTTACCCTCGTCGGATTCTTAGGTCCTGTGGTGGCTTCTGAAGATCCAGTCCCAAAAGCCAAGCTTTTATGCAGAAAACCCCCATTCAAAACACGCTAAGTGGTGAGCGGGGTGGCTCACCACTTGGGCCAATCACACCAGAATGTGACTTGAGTTGGCAAGGCAACTCAGTCCAGGGTGCCTAAACCCCCTCCCACACCCTCTGTGGTACCCAGACAGAATGGCACCACTTTGGAGGGCCTCTGTGCAGATGCCCGCCAAAAGTGGAACAAAGGGCTCAACCTTTGGTTCGGAGTTACAGAGACGAACACAGATGCCATTTTAAAAACCGAGTTCTGGCAGAAAATACCAACCGGTAGATTTATTTAAGACAAATATACCGGCGGTATGTTAGAGACTAACGAGAAAAAAAGTATTAACCTCCAACAATGGGAAGAATCCCATAGAGTTATATTCGGGGTCCAATATAACAAGTAGTTTCCACTGCCACCAGCCAAAACTCGACGAGGGGGGACGGGACAGTGCCCCCTCGAATAACAGTCCCAGGGGCAATCGAATTACCCCTACTAGTACGTCCACAATAGGATGTTTTGTACTAGTTCTGTTAGTAAATTGAGGTCCAGTAAAGCCAATGGTGACTTTACATGCCCTGGGGGACAGAGAAGCGGGAGAGAGAGAAAAACAAAGATAAAATCAAAAACAAATCACAACACATTCATTTTCTGATTTCTTGGTTTGCTACTACTACTCCGAGGCAACTCTTCCTCCCTCTCCACAGGCCTCCTGTATAATCTAATAGCAAAGAAAAAAGTCAATGACAGTTCTCCTCTTCTCTGAGGGAGCCAGTGCTGCTGATGCTGTTATGACTATTGTCTCGACTAGTGTCTGACAAATGTAGCCATGGTCGCTTATCAGTCACTTTGACGGCTGTGGGAGTCAATTATACCATGATGTGTGGCACCATAAATTTAGGCTGTTTCCATTTTCTGGTGAAGTTCTTTTTGAATATCTTGTCTCCTGGGTAGAGGGGTGCAGCTGGTGGGCAGGCGTCCTCTTCTTGTCTGCTTGCAGATGAGCTCCAGGTGGCAAGCCATCTTGAGTGTGGACATACCTGACGGAATAAATAGGTAATTGCTTTGGTGAATTCAGTCAAGTGCATTTTAATTCTTCCCCTAGTACATGTGATGAGCTCTGAGCGTCTGAAATTGTACATGCAGGAGAGAGAGGCACCTGCATTCTCCTGTCAGTTTCAGTCTCATGGATAGTCAAATGGTGATTCACACCAGGCGAGTTACGTAATACAAACAGAGCGAGTGGGTGGCAAAAAAGGAAGTTTTTCCAAAGTGTTCTTGTTAGCTTTGCCAAGCACTCCTTAAGCAGGCTGTTTAGTTTCTCAACCATACTCTTGGCTTGTGGGTGGTACACTGAATATAGGCAGTGTTTTATCCCCAGGAGGGCTATTACCTCTTTGAGCAGGTCATTGGCAAAGTGTTGCCCGTTGTCTGACCTTAATTTATCACATATGCCCCATCTATGAAATACCTACTGAACCAAAAATGCTGCCACCAATTTTGCGGTCGCAGGATCCTGCCTCAGGACAATGTTTAAAAGGACAGACAACAACAAGCATATACCTGTGAGAGGTACATCTGCAAGTGATGGAAGGGCCCTTCTGGTCGTGGTATTGTTGCTGTAATAGTTTTTAATGTGCGCCCCACCGGAAATAGTTGGACTCGTCATGCAGTTTTCCATAAATTCAGCCTCAATTTCAGACAATTTTGCCACAAACCACCTTTTGTTTATTTCTGCGGCAACATGTTCCTTTGACACATGAGCTGGAAAGATTAGCTGTTCTAATGCTACATTATGTATTTTTTGGGGCATCACTGCTTTCCCTGTGCTATTCTTTCTCCAGACCAGGTCGGTGGGAGAAAGAGAACATCCCTGTTGTATCCATAACTCCTTTTCTTCTTGGGTGCTTCTACCTGTACTTCAATTATCTGCACTATGGGCAGGGCATTAAACTGTCTATTAGTGTCTGCCGTCTCTGTCCTTTTTAATTCTTGAGCCATCATAGGTATTTTATCTGTTGAACCTGGATAAAATGTCTTTTGCTGCCCGGTCAGCCATATTATTCCCTTGGGAAATAAAGTCCTGGCCACCTGGTGGGCGGTGAACTTTATAATTGTTAGCTCTACGGGGATCGTCAATACCCTAATTAGCTGCTTCAGCCACTCTGAATGCTGGACAGGGCACCCATCGCTTCTTCTGAACCCCCCTCCTTTCTCATCTTGCTAACCTCGAGTGTACTGTTTAGGTGATGAGTCAGAGAATATGTTGATCACGTGCCCCTCTGATATGTCTAATGCTTTTATTAAGGCCATCAATTTGGCTTCCTGCAAAGAGTAGTCAGCTGGCAATCACACCTGTAATCAAACATTAAATTCTCCCCCTGTGTGGCCCACCACTGTGGCACCTTTATGCTTGCATCCTGTATTAGCAACTTTCATTGATGACCAGTCAACAAAGATTATATCTCCTTCCTCTCTTGCTTCCTCCTTCACCCATGGGTTCCCTTCTAATCTGTTCATTTAAGATGTGCAGTCATGAATGATTTCTCCTTGCTCAGCGGGCTGTGCTATGAATTCTGCTGGGTTCATCATGTGACATCTAACAACTTCTACTGCTGGGTTCATCAGTATTAACTCATATCCTGAGGCCCTTTGAGTTGTTAATATGCCAGGGGCTTGTGCCCTTGTGGGTTTTTTTCCCGGTGAAGACAGCCATCATCACTGTGCTATCAGGATGGAAGAACAAATTACAATTCTATTTACATTTGGGGGTTGCCAAGACTGGTGAATGCACCAGCGCCTCCTTGAGTTCAGTTCAGATAAATTCACGTTCATTTCTGAAGTCCATTTAATGTGACCCTTTACCTTTTGGGTTTCCTTGAGTGACTTGAGGAGGGGCTTGGTGAATGTTGAATAATTAAACACCCAAGTCCTGCAGTTGCATAGGCCTAGGAATTGTTGCATCTCTTTCACTGTGTGGGGGAGCTGGATCCTGTATATTTTCTCTACCCTGTCTGGTGTTATCCTTCGTCCTTTTGTGGATATTATCTGTCCCATGAACACCAACTCTTCCTGGCAGTACTGTAACTTCTCCTTATCTACCTTGTACCCCTTGTCTGCTAGCAATGTTAAAATACTGATGTAATCTGCCCTACAGTGCTCCTCTATAACACTGCACCCTATGAGGTCATCCACGTACTGTATCACTGTGCTAGGCACCCATAAATTGTGTAGATTCATCTGGATCTCTCTGTTTAACACACTGGGGGACCCACAGTACCCCTGAAGTAAACTTGTGTGCTCAAATCGGACCCTGCGATAGGTGAACGCATAAAATGCCTGGAGTCAGGATGTAATGGAATAGAAAATAATTCTTTCTTGGGATCAATTATGGGGAAGTATCTGGCGTTTACTGGTATATTGCACAGTATTGTGGGAGGATTTGGTATAAGTGGAAACTCAGCCTCTACCACATTGTTCAGAGGCCTGAGGTCCTGTATGAATCGCTAAGCTCTTCCCTTTGCTTTTTATTCAGGTATATGGCCGTGTTACAGGGGGATGTTGATGTCTGTATTATGCCCTATTGCCATAATACAAGGAGCATGTCATAAATGCCCTCATCTGCTTTGCAGGAAAGGGGCTACTGTCTTACCTGGGGCAGTAATTCCCTTTCTTTCAACTTTATGTTGATGGCCTTTGCTCCTCTTAGCACACCCTCGTCATGTGGCCCCTTTGTCCACAATTTTTCAGCGACCCTCTTTAAGTTCTCTTGGACGTAACTCACCTGCTTTTTTACGAGCTGTGGCCGTTATGGTAGCAGCCTTTCTATCACTCGTATGGGGCATGGGATGTATAGTGTACCCCCTCTTCCTCTTCTCCATCTGCAAAAAGATCTACATCAGCCAAGTTAGTTAATGTCAATGTGGGGTCGATACTGATTACTGTATGCCATTCCGTATCATCCTCAACTGTCCCACATAATATCACCATTTTGGACGAGCCCCTTCTCTAAGTATAACAGTGTTTGTGTGCCCTTGTGCCATGAGGGCCTGAACAGAAACTCTGTAGGTAGTCACAATGTCTTTCCATTTATCCCTGGCCCCCACCCCAATTGTATGTGGACCCCGGAAAGAAACACTGCAGGGTGCATGGGTAGCCCTATGTAAGGTGCTGTGGGCGTAGTGGCGTTGTATGATTGCCTGCCACCCCTGTTGGATACACAGTAGGAGTGGAACACACCATAGCTTTTTCTGTAAATAAGATAGTAGCATTCAGCTTGCTCAACAAATCCCTCCCCAAGATGTTTATGGGATAGTCTTTTGAATACAATAGAGGGGCTATGAGTTGTTGTGTCCCCATCATTAATGGTAAATCTTGGTTAACTGGAACTGTGACAATGGCCTCAGAAAAGCCCTGTGTGTCCACAACTTTACTTGACAGTGGAAACCCACCATCTTGATACACGATTTGGTGCCCGCTGTATCTATCAAGAAAGAGAAATTAAATCTTGCTGCCCTATCTTTACGGCTATCTCAGGTTGCTCATCATGGTCTTCATTTACTGCAAGGATTGGCCACACACACACTTTCTGTGACAGTCATATTGGGCGTTATATTCGTTGGGAATGGAAAAAGGGTTCCCGCTCAGAACAGTCACCCCATGTAGAGAGGTATTACATTCTGGCCCAACAGTGTACTGTCCCTTGTGGATGTGTTTGCATGGGTGATTGCACGTTCTGTGTGGGTGTCCCTGGGATCCCTACTGGTACTGCTTCAGCCAAAGTCTGACTGTGGGCGTGAAGGATGAACCTGCTCTGTTTGGAGCTGCTGGGGCTGCATCTGCTGAGGTTGGAACTGCTGAGACTGTGCCTTATGTGGGGGTTGGGGCCTGTTTTGTGTCAGTTAGTTCACTAGCTGAGGACCCCTGGGTTTGTAGCAAACTTGCTGCCCAAATATGTGTGCAAAATATCCCTTGTTGCCACATATGAAGCATGACCCTACCTACACCCTCCACCCCTATACCCAACCTGTTGGCCTCTCCCTGCATATCATCTCCCATGTGGGTAGTATCCCATTTGTTGGTACGCCGCCCCTTGTGAGTAAAGTCCTGGCTGCTAGGCCCCCCATTGTGGGATATACTGTGGCTGCATGTACCTCCCTTGCTGAGCACACTCCCTACCGGGAACCGCCCGTTAGGTGTGGGCCACTGTAGTAGGGTCGGGGATGAGCATTGCTCCCTCCATGGCCAACTTTGCTAACTTCTTTTGCACTAGCTTGTTTCTGCTTTTGTGTCATTGTCCGTTGTCTCTTCTCTGTTTCTTGCTTCCTCTTGCAATAGTGTACGATAGTCACCTGTATGTTGGGCCCCCCTTTTGCCTCTATCCCCACTATCTTGTCTAGGGAAGTCTGCACATCCGATGGAAGCCCCTTATCCAGAATATATTATACAAAGAGGTGTATATTCATCCTAGGTCTTCTGTGTCTCTAATGTCCAAATCTCCTGTACCTGTCATATGTATTTTGCAGGGTCCTCATCTGACTTCATCTCATGGGCCATTACAGCCCCCAGATTTTAGGTGTCAGGGTAAATATTCCTCAGAACTTTCCACACGTAGGCACACCAGTTATTGAAAGGTGCTCCATCGTGTGCATTTGTACTTAATTTGACCCCCTTGTACCCATGTTTTGTCTCCTTGCTCCCCTATCATCACTGCAAACATGTTTTTCCTGTCCCCTATTGCTAGGCTCACACCTGCTGTTTCTTTTTCAAGAGCATATATCGACTTGCGCTCTCCTGCCATAAGGGAGGACAAGCTTCCAATAAGGTTGTCTTTGTCCATATGCTGCCATGATACATAGTGCACATCTCACATCCCCTTCTGTAACAGGGGCATGTGGGTTGTCCAGCCCTTTAGGTAAGGTCCCTCTCCCATGCTTTTATATGATGGAGGCTTGTCGACCAATTTCTACTTGCCCCCTCCCTTATTCCACTTCTTCCATTGATTTCATGCCCTCTTTTTGTCTTTATCAGCCTCCCACAAGTTGTCGTCCCCCGTGCTTAAATCTCTCTCCCCTTCTTCTTCATTGAATACATGATTTTCATCTCCCCCTCCCCTTTGTCAGACTCCTCGTTATCTACTTTGAACTTTATCTTCCCTGATAGCCATTCTTCTTGGCTCACAGCACCCCCTTTTCCTTTTCCTTCCTCTGCAACTCCTTCTCTATCACGCTCTCTGCCTCATTGAACAAAGTGTCCACCTGACGCTGCATGCTTATTTCTATGTCTGCCAGATACTTTATGCCTCCATATTCTTTTGTTCAGCATGCCCGCCCCCCATCGTGGTCCTTCTCACCTTGTCTGAGTACCCCCTGCTTGGGGACTAATGCCGAGGTTTGGTGAACCCAGTGACAGTCTTTTATGTTGGATATAGCCCATAAGGAGGGGGCGGAGCGCTAGGTCTTTCTGTCATGTCCCTGTCTTGCATGCCCTTTTTCCCGGCTCTTTTGTTTATATCATCATAGAGCTTCCAAAGCCCTTACATATTGTGCCTGCTCTTGAGCTTTGATCCTTTGTACGTCAATAGCAGGCAACAGAATACGTGTTCTATTATCCCACTACTGAAAATTACTGCCCGCGTCATTTGTGGAAGCACAGTCGTACTGTGTCCCGAACCCACTGAAAGTGGTATTTTAATATTTTATCGTGATATTGGGGCAACTCATCACACATGTGACCCAGGGGTATATCCCTTAAAGCCATCATTTTCCTGTGCACCATACCCCCATTCAGTCCACTAAAAAAATTCTCTCCCCTCCTACTCTTTTAACTATTCTTCAAATTCTCCATTTCACTCTTCTCGTTTGCAGACCCCGTATATTCCCCCTCACACACATATACTTAGCATTCCCTCAGCTCACACCATAACCTCATTCAATGGCCCTCTCCACAGGCCGACCCACTCACACCTGTCATACACACTGACCTTCTCCTCAGGCTCACCCACTCCCTCAATGTTAGTTCAGCAACAGCCCTCTTAACAGGCTCACCTTCTTTCAGTTAGTAAGCAAACGCAGGGCCACGCCCCTCCATTTGGCCCGCATCTGCTGCTATTATGCCAAGCACCTTTATACAAGTTATCTCTGGTACCGGCCTTTCCACCTCGGCTGACACCACATTAAACAACCACTACTCTCCCTGCTATGATGAAAACAAAACACGTGAAGGCTGACCAACAAACAAATTCAACATACAATACCCTACCGTGCGCCCTTGTTCAACACCTCTACAAATTATAAACACTCTGTCCACAAAAATGATGCAACTATACAATCGATTGCACTATGAGCAACTCCCATTTATTGGGGTCCGCCACTTTCTACGCACTCTTCTCCTCTAACATCGACGTGCCCACCACACATACACTCCCTATCAGGTGGATGGAATGAAAAATCTAAGACTACTATGGCTGATTTTCCTACACCCTCTGTAGGATTCATCCTAAACACCATAAAAGAATCCCTCCTTCCTCTATAGACATGCAACCATGATGTTGTGCTTTCATGCAAGGGTAAACACACGTGTCCTAGAGATCCTCCAGTCCAGGCAGACCGTTTGGAACAGAGTACCTACAGGAATTCCTCATGTTGCACATGAGAATGGTATGTGCACTGTGACCCATGCCCACCCTGGAGGGCAGCTGGAATACCCTCAGCTGGATGAGGGAACTGAGGATTGTGCTGGGGCCTCCAAAATGCTTTAGGGGTCTTCCCAAAGCAGGTAATGTAAGAAACACTAAAGTAGTCGAAAAAGGAGCATACAGCAGGCAAGAAGTAACGCTGTTTATTGCAGGTCATGACACATCTGGGAGAGCAAAATTAATTCAGCACAGTGGAATGGAAATTAAAGAAGGGAGCTGTCAGTGCTGCCTAAACGGCTAAACATTTTAAAGGTTTAGACATTATTAGCATAAACAAAGTTAGCAACACTGTTAAATCATCCTACAAAGTTTATTTATGGGACTACTTCAGTGCCTATGGCTCCCTATACATTACTAGTTTGTGATAGGTGCAAGCAATCTTGAGCCCTTCTGCCCAACACCTCCCATGTGACATCACAAACCTTCCCACACCACCCCACAATGATATATTTGTGCTGACCACAGGCACTTTATTGAACTGCGAGTGGCCAGTTCGCATGAGACACACAATCCAACCTGACTTTGGCAATGAAGGAACATTCACACTGCATCTACCCAATGAGCTGCCCTGCTGACATTGTTAAGGACACAATACACTGTTGCACCCTCAGGACACTGAAACTCTCCATCTGATTGGTCCCCACCTGACTCACCGCCTTTCCCCACACCCATCCTTTCAGCCCTGTCTGCCAAGGGGCGATTTGAAACAACTTACCACACTGTGAGGTTCCTTCTATTTACCAGTATGTATTCATTAAAAACCTTCCTTTCCCAGCGGATGCCCAGTGCCTAGCTTGTTGACCTCAAAAGTATTGGCTGGACCCCTCTCTCACTGTGGCTATAGTCTCCTTGGAGTTGTCGGTTTGCAACATTTCTTTGAGAAATTCATGTCTGCCCCGAAAAAATACAGGGGCCATCAATGTGAAAACCCAAAATGGCTTACTTACTTGCAGCATATTTGTCAGGATGGTTGTTATCTGAGTCATATTGTACTGTACTACCCCTGCTGCCCATTTCCCCTGCCCCAGGATCTCTATCCCCCAGCTCCTCCCTGGGCCCCCCTATCCCTACTTTATCACGCAAACTCCTCAAGATGCACCTACGCACACATCACATATGGTGCATGGTGCAGTTATCAATGATTTCTCCCCCTCTAGGCATGCTCCCTCACCTTACCCATCATTCCTGCAACTGATAAGTGTGCCCCTCTTGGCAGCGCTGTATTTGCACCATTACCACAAAGGTGAAATAGTCCCATTGCCAGTTTCCTAGTAAAGACAGAACGTCTTTTACGGAATGGTCAAATAATCACCTGAAATGTACGTTGTAACCCAAAATACAGATTCCGAGCTTTAATTGCCACAATGCTAATGGTCTGGAAATATGCAGCCATATTTGTAGGACAACCAAAGTGCATACAATATAGAGGAAAACAAGCATAAGAACTTGTGGCGTAAATATCTTAGATATGTTGTATAATAAAATGTTTCCTTTATACACTTGAGGACTGCACATCCGATTGGGTCCCACACCTTTGCTCTAACAGGGTTGGGCACTGTAGATTCTGATTCCCCAAACCTTTGTTGGTGCAGGCGATGGGATGCACTAGCACATACTCTCGTAAAAAAAAACTGTTCAGAATTTGCCAAGCGCCTCAGAAAGAGTGAATTTTTGATGCGCACATTCAAAGTCATGTTTCCGGCCCTTTGTCTAACTGCACAAATCAAGGAGCCTTTCTTTTAATTTCAAAGCACCTCCTAAATAAAAAAAAACTGTTCAGAAAACAGAGTAATTCCCCTGGCCTTGAATGGTACAGGCACAAGTTGATGAACATTTCATCAGAGGCTAATTTCTGAACCTTTTAATGGGGGAGCTGCGGTATGAACTGCTACTGCCCCAATTGCATTTCCTTTACCAAAAACAGCCTCTTATTTTTTAATCATTCCATAATGATGTTCCCTCATGGCTCTTTATTTTGAAGGACAGTCCCAGTACCCAAGTGGGTTCTGGTAGTCTGTCATACATTATGTTCTCAGCATGCTCCTGACAATAATGCATGCTTGCAGGCTTGGTCTTATCTCATTTGACCTGGCATGCAGTCCGCTGGCAGTATGCAGGGCACCTTTTTTCAATTGGGCATCTAAAATATGCTAATCCACCACTGTATCCCACAAAAATGCAAAGCTTATAATTGCCCATATATACCTTTTCACAAATCCGAAAATGCCTCAAAAGGCAAACATTATTTTTTATCCTAACAATGGAACCACTGGCGATTATGCTGAGGGCCAATTGAAATATAAGTGGAATAGGAAGCGTTGTGGGCACCGACAAACTCTGGCTCTATGCAGCCGATTTGCTGGGGGTTGTGCGCCACCCTGATTTGTGCCTGCCCTATCTGATAGAGGACATCTGTGTATTCTTTCAAGTTTCCGGATACAAGGTTAATTGGAGCAAGTCAGATATTCTACAAATAACAGGGTCAGGCATGCGTCATTTATTTGACAATATGGAATGTACTTGGTGCACTAAGCGGATTAGGAGTCTGGGTTAGCCCTGAAGTGAAAATGCTGCCCCAGATTAACTTTGATTGCCTAATACCTAAACTCAGAGCAGAAACTGATCGATGGTCACTTCTAAACAGGGCCAAACTGGGAACCAAAAGAGGCCCTGGAAAATGTTGTTAAAGTGGCCCAATATTTTGCTGAACGAGCGAGCACAGCGCATGAGCCCAACACACTGTGCATTAGACAGGCCACGAGACACCCGGTCCCGCACACGTCCCTTGGCATGCTATGCAGCAGAGGACAGGACCGTGGCACACCCTGCAAGTTCTAGGCACAGAACTGCACTACCACTTGGCTTGATATGAAATAGGGTGTTAGGATACCTGCTATTATTAAGGGTAGGAGGATGAAATGAACAGGAAGAAGGAACACATGCCCTCCCCTGCTTCCATGATGGTGACAACCGAAGGGTATTTCTTTGCACTTTAAATGGGCTAGGGTCAATCCCCAGGCCATGAATGAGTCCGGTGTTGTCTTCCCCTGGACCATCCTCTGTTTCTGTGTTAACTGACTCGTAGCTTGGGTCCTTTGATGGGCCAAAGCACAGGTAGACACATACGAGTTGAGGCTGTTCGGGAAAATGGGCCGGCCACTGTGAGATCAATGCCAACTGCTTAGTGCTTCTGGGGCCCCTGACCATGGCACCATTGTCCCCCATACCTCTCCAAGCCTAGCCTTGGGCTCCGGCAGATGTAGTCCCCCAGGGTGTGTGGTAGTCACTAGTCATATTCTGTGAAGATTTTCATTGGATCTGCTATTTGTTCTCTCACTCTAACTGGCTTTGTGAGGAAAGATTAAAGCTCTCTACACTTGTCCCTGCACATGCTTTATGTGCCCCAATGTGTGCAAACAGATAGGAACTATGTGAACATAATTCTGAGGGGCCTCTCAATGTGTTCACGTGTTAGGGGGATAGGAGCTATGTGTAAAGGCCCCTGAGAGTGCTATCAATAGCACAGTGTGTGCACAGAAGTAGAGGCTGTGCGTACAGGCCCCTGAGAACACACATACAACAGTACCATGTGTACAGGGTGATGGGGGCTATGTGTAGGCGTCTGCGAGCACTCTCAATAGCCCTGGGTTAGTAGGGAGGTAAGCGGTATATGTGCTCCCCTGAGAACGCTCTCAATGGCCGTGTGTCTTTATAGAGGTAGGTGCTATGTTTACAGGCATGAGAGAGAGCTCTAAAGTGATCTGTATGAATGTAGGAGCTGTGCACACATGTAAGTGCTCTTGTGGGTGAAGGGAGGTAGTAGACATGCATAGAGGTGTGGGACTGCTTTCATGCGGTCTGGGTATGAAGGGATGTAAGCAGAGTCTCGGGGTGTTTCTAGTGACCCTGTGTGTGCACGCTTGTAGGAGTCATGTGCACAGGCCACTAATAACTCTGTGTTGCAGGTTGTGCATGGGTGCTAAGTACACAGCACGACAGGCGCATGAACACATTGTACCGTAGAGGAAGGCCGGCCACGGGCCAGTGCCACGCCTACTTGCGCACAATCCACAGTGGACAAAGTGAAGGAAACTGGTATGAAACACACAGGACCTGTTTTAGGCTTGGTGCCCCGGCCAGCTCCTGGCGGTGTTTGTGGGGAGCTTCTGTGCTATTAATTCCCACCAGGCTTTGTGGATGCGCTGCAGAGGCAGGGCACTGGGCATGGCACGTGCATTAGACAGGTCCCTGGATTTGAAACACAGCAGGCAAAGTTTGTGTGACACGGCACAGTCTGCAAAGAACAGGCAGACAATGTGCACAAGGGCCTGCCTCGGGACACACAGTGCAAAGTGCGTGGGAGGGAAACTAAAGTGAATTTATGCAATCCTCACTGTGCAAGGATTGATCAAAGAAATCACACTGTGGAAAGGAAAGATGTAGGGACACTGAGCAGGTCATTGGTACAGGAAAAGCGACCAAATGTGTAAAGTGCATCCACTGAATACTATGTTCAAGGGCCAAAAAGAATTTGGCCTGATTCACAAAGTGATTTTCAATGGGGTGCACCCATTGAAAAACGTTTAGTGATGAATCATTCCCATTGCGTAATAAACAGACTTTGGGACACTGTGTAACGTTAATGCCCACCCATTACTTAGTTATGTGATGCCAACGCATGAATTGCAAAATATACACGCAGGGGGCACGCCTCCCAGGATTGCACCATGCACACAGTGGAAATACACTCCTCCCATATAATTTGCAAGATGCACATTTCGGAAACACACTTAGTAAGTGCATATGATATTACTGGTGACATACACGGACTGCAGGAATACACGGACACCACACCCTCATGGTCAGTTGCACCCACGTGCCTTAATTTCACTGGACCTAGTTGGTACATTTTACTTTTGACTCTAGAAAATACACTGTGGGGGCAGAGGAAGGATCCAGAAGAGAGGAGGGCAGGTAAGCCTGGAGAGGAGAGGAAAGAACGAGGTGAAAGTACCAGAGAAGAACTAGCAAGTGATGGTCACTCAGCAGTGTTACCCAAAATACTCATCCGAGTCTATCCGTGATCCCCACTGCGACATGGCATGAACAGGCGTGTGATCCTTCAAGTAGCTGACTTTGACACTCCCTTCTGAAAGCTGTGGCTCTCCCCCAACCCCTTCAAAATGTGCTCCCCTCTGGTGAACCTCTTTCAACAACTCTAACAATTCAAGGGCACCACTACAACACGTGGCTGTGTGGATTGTAAGTTAGAGCCACGAAAACTGTCTACCCTACCCTGACTAACAATATAACGTTATGTCAAAAAACGTCAGGAAAACACGGCCTAAATGTGCACATCAGTAAAAACCACAAACAAGTAAAAATGAACCTACAAGTATGTTTCAACTATTATTTTACATTGGATAACATGGCAATGCACCCATTAATTTAGCAACCAATGTATGCAAGGATCAATCTGACCTGGTGTGATACCCAGTCAAGCAAATGGTGGCCTGATTCGAATCGGTGTCAGTAAACTGGCCATTGTGGATACAGGTGGTGTATCCACAATAATACTGAAGCAAGATAAGCAGATATTATGCATATTTCAAGCGTGTTAACATGTCTCCACAAATAACAGCAGCTCTACAGTTATGTTTCCCATGTGCTTAGGTTTGTATTAAGTGTAAATGGTCTGGGTATTCCATGTACTTGTGTTCGTAGGTTCTTTTGTGAAGGGTGTGATTGATTACTTTTCTCCATGTGGAGAGTTAGTCGTGTTTAAAATGTTCTTGATGTGACACCAGCCTTGTATCAATCAGTGGCATCAGAGGGGGTCTTCATTGAACTCTCAACCTTAATTACACTCGTCCAGAGTTCGAAAATGTAATGTCCAGTCACTTATGTGAAGTATTGACTCGGATGAGTGTTTTTTAGATTTCTGTTTTTTTAATTTTTTTAGCCAGTGCTTCAGTGAAACGTGACATTCAGTAAGTTATACTACATCCGTATCTTAATAGGATAGACCCGTGTTAAGCCTGCAGGCAGTGGCATTACATTGCCCCTTGTGAGCAACTACACTCAGCAGAAGATACAATGGGAGAGAGGGGCACTCGGCATGCAAAAATAATCCTTACCTTTCAGGCGGCAGCCTGGCTGCTGCCCTCAGCCCCAGCCACAGCCCCCCTCGATTCTCCTCCTGCTCCTACTGTCTGCTGATTGATGCAGACTGTAGTGCAGCTAGCCGCACCTGATCTGCCGCCAGTCACATGGCACATAGGCCCAGCCCTAGCACAGCACTCGCTCGCATTTGGCAATGTCGCCACATTCAATCTTGGGCATAGCCACATGTGACCTGCACCCGGTGCCCAGGCCCTCATGCGAAGGGGCGGCCATGCAAGCCGTCAGCCCAGCTTGGAAGAAAAAGGAAATGCACATCTCCAAGCAAACCAACCTGGAGGATTCACGCAATGCTTTGTATCCTTCCTCGCCAAAGAGGTGCTACGGGCAGAGGCCTACCGTGGGAAGTCCCGGTGTCCCGTGGGGCAGTCCAGCCCTGCTTCTAAAACTTTCACTTTAAGGCAAGGTTAATTGTACTAAGATGAACATGGCACCAAGAGTCAATTCTGTTCTATCCATGCTCCCACTGAAAATATCAAAAAATATTTTCAAGGAGCTGGTGCATTAATGCAGACATTTCTGTGGGATGGCAAACATCCTAGGCTTGCGCTGAGGAAGATGCAGCTACCGTTGAAGCAGGGTGGTATGACTTGACCAATTTTTTTTTAATATCACTTAGCATTCACTGCGAGGCATTTTTGTCATATGGTGAGGACTGAACCAGACAAATGGACCGAATTTGAATCCAACCTTGTGTTTTAACTGGAAGCCCGGGCTTTGCTATCTACAACTTCGAGGAGATCCTGGAAGCTGAGCGCTTTTATTGTCTTTTTGCATGATTGCTGGCACTCCTTATCCAAACTTATGAACTGTGACCGATTTATTTTCCCTGATGCAACCATCTGGCTAAATCCATCAATAACCAAACAGGGGAAAGTATTGTTCTGGCTGGTTTATGGTCTTCCCATCAAAAAAGTTTCCAATGAAACTTTTTCTATCAAAAGTTTTGTGACACATATTTTACCATCAAATGCATTTTTAGTATTTCTTTTTTATGGGCGGGTTACCCCCCCAAACTTCCTGTTTTTTTACCTATAAAAACCCACCCCAAACAAAATGAACTCTTTGTCCCATACACACATAAATTTAATGAAAGAAAATGTAAAACTTTCGATGGAAAAAGTTTCGTTGGAAACTTGTTTGATGGAAATATTCGATACCGTTCTGGCCATCCTGGTTCCTGGGTGGAATCCAATACATCAAAGACCTTCAAGAGAACAGTGCTCGGATCCCTTTTGCAAGTCTACAGAGTAAGTTTGGATTGAACAATTTCAGCTATGCTGAATATAGACAAGTAAGAGGTCTAATATCTGCTAAGCTTGAGTCAACAACACAGAATTGCAAACAAAGTGATGCCTGGTCAACGTTGGAACTCTGTGCCCGAGCAAGTAATCCTGCGGCCATTGTGTATAATGTCCTTGCATCGAAACGGGAGCGTGCCTTAGATTTTGCAAGCTGGGCTGGTGAACTGGGAGAGGAAATTAGTCCCGAATGTTGGCAGAGATGCTGTAATAATGTTCGCTTCTCAAGCATGGGCTGGGGAATGAGGGCCTCACAGACGAAACTTTTTTTAGGGCTTATTGGACAACGTAAAGAATGTCCAAACGAAATCTTGCAGATAACAATCAATGCTGGAAGTGCAACTGATCAGTTGGCAAATTAAGTCACTTGCTTTGGTTTTGCACCAAAACCAGAGATTTCTGGGAGGGTGTTTGTGTGAGGATGTTTCTGGTGCTGCAGAGTTCAGTTCCAAGAAAGGCTTCACTTCTGATTCTTGGGGATGTCGCCCTATTAAAAGGTCTATCGTTTCCAAAGAAAATGTGGGTGTTAAGAGTTTGCATGCTTGCCAAAACGATGAATCTGTGTGCATGAAAATCCCCCAACAGATTTGCAATTGATGATTGATTGGAGAAACCGGTGACTATGTCCATGGATGAGAAGGCATTTATAAACACAGGCGAGCATCTGATAAGTTTAATGATGTCTGGGTCTTTTCCTGGATACCTATGGCTAAATCATTTGCTATTTTAATGCCCTGTGAAACATGGATAATTTAAAGGTCCCCTGAAGTGAATTGCCTCATGGACTGGCTGCATTGCTGACTCTTCATTGGTATCCTGTTGGCAGAGCGGTGGGCATGACATTGAAACAACCAGTCTTGAGTTTTTTCTTTCTTTTTTTTCCCTTACATTTTGTGATCACAAAAGTCTCCTGATACGAATAATATGTTCTATATGTTTATATGATATTTGTGTTGACATGTTATGCTTGAATTGCTTTTCAATATGTATGTAATATAGCTATTGGTGTTGACATAAAATGAAAAGTTAAAATCCAAAATGGCAAACATTTAGGAAGCTGAGATGGAAGATAATCTCTCTTTATTGCTTGACTGCAGCATAGAAACATTTAAAATACAAAGCTTGTCCTCTCCTTTTCTACAATTCCCATCATGCCTTGGATGATGATAGAGACCTTTCCATCTTTCTTTGGCACCATCATCATAATGGATCAATAGTTTCTTGGCAGCAATATCTGGTGTGTGCACATTCATGGTACTACATGGCCATTCTCCTAAAAAAAATCCCCACCTCCACAGGAGTCCAGACAGACAACAGCCCACCCAAGCATTACTTGCAGAAATATGGAGTTTGCATTTTCCTGGGAGGCGTTACTCACATTGGTAATAATTGGGTGGATTTGAATTGCCCAAACATTTTCAAGTTATTAGAGCCAGCTAGCCATCCAACACTAAGGGATGTTGCTTTCCTTCTAGGTCTGGCCAACAATTGAGGAACAGAGGACAGAAAAATCATGACATTCAAATGATTATCTTGCAGGATTTATCTTGCAGGATTTGCAGCCAGGCCTGTGACTGCCAAAAGGGGGTTAGAAGAATCAAATTGTACCACTGATGCTTCACCAGAAGCAATACTTTTGGGATGATTGCATCTGTGCCCATCCTATCAAACTCTGCAACCTATGCAGAAATATCTACTTTAACGTTGGAGCGCAAGCTCCCTTTAAAGATCGCTGCCGCCAGCAGCTTAAAACAACAGCATGATACTGCCTGCGACTTTCTTCCTTCTGATGCCATTTCTGTGGCTGACAAAAGCCGCAAAGATTGGATGGAAGCCAAAGAAATGCACAACAAACCACCAGGCTGGCAGGTTTGTCCAGCAACCCACATACAAAGGCCCACATAAAACACCTTTGCCGGTCTGGGCCTGTCTGGATGTGGCAGACATGGAGGGCCTTCCAGCAGCTGAGCTTCAATCCTGCATTGCTGACCATCATGTGTGCATCTCCACCAGATCCCTATGTCGCACATCACCAATAGGTAAGAGCATGCATACAATTGTGGCTACCCCTCGCTTGCTGCCGCACCACTAGTTACCCACTCTCACAATTATCGGCACACCCCGTGCTAAGCCATCACCTGCCCAACCGAAACCATCACCAACAGCCTCTGACTACCTCCAATTCCATTTGTCTCTGCCATCAGGACGATGGGAACACACAATTCAATGTGCATTGCCAATGACCTGAGTGCCCACTGACGCTATCCCCACTGACACTATCCATCACTTCCATCCTGGGTTGCACTTGTCGCTTGCCTCACTGACACCTGCGATCATCATAGAGATCATGATCCCTGATAACCCCCTGCTTGTCTACCGTGCGCTTGCTTATCATAAAAGTATGGAATTATGCACACTTGCTTGCAAAAATGTTTAAGATGCTGCCACAATCATCTGTCCTTCTGGCCCTGATATGCTTGCCCACACCAATAATTGCCTACCTGTATACTCAAATGTTAAAGATATTAATACTATAAAATGTTTGCAATTGCACTGTGACCTACCTGGCATTGCCACATCTAGAGTCACTTATTTTACTGAATTAGTATCTGCATGCATTACGGCACCAGATGCCATCCTTGTAAAATGGATGCACACTGGCTCTAGCAGTACTGCTAGGCCCAGATACCAGTAACTTGTGAAACTCCTACCTGTATACCTTAGTGTCTCTAATGGCAACCATGGTGACTACTTCAACTCCCACCTCATAACATCTGCATCCACGTTTCTCAGTACCCTTGGTCATTACTGATACCATATGTTTGACTGATTGCTGTAATAATGCTGTTGCATTATTTGATACTTGCCTTCTTGCCTGCCTTGATCATCTGGTTGCTACTATGAACAACTGCTCCCACACCACCAGCATGGTTACTACGTCCGCAAACCATCTCCCCTCTTGACTAACCACTAAAGAAGCTAACACGGATAATCTGGCACCCCTACACTCAGTTGAACTGCACATTGTCTCTGCCAACTACCCTGATGCCTACACCACCCTACTCATCCATGACAACCTGGTGGACTGCAAATCACCTACGCCCTGAAGGCATTCTTGCAGGCAACCTGCCCAATGACGTTATGTGGAAATTACAGCCCTACAGCAACTGATAGCGAGTCCTAGTTGATGAAAAGTTATTTCTATATGGTAGATGAGTTAATGGTCTGCAAAAAATGGATTCTCATGATTTTGAGGCTGCCCAATATATAAGTAGATAGATAATGAAAAGAAAGGAATCTGCAATTTGCACCAATTTGAATGTTTATTGTGAAGCCTTCATGAATTATAATATTTGCTTTTATAAATTACTCATAAATATGAATGATTCCTTAGCACATGTTTCCCCACCTATATTCAGTGGTTCATCAGGAGGATATAAACAACTTCTGTGTGCTGTTTCACTGGAACTAGATTAAGTGTAGATGCAAAAATTGCAGTGGAGAGAGGGCAGTCACATCTCTTCTGACACTTCCCTTAGTCTAAGGTGTTACCAAGTATGAAAAGAGGGTTTCCCCAGATGCGATTGTCCTCGCGGCATGTACACTGCAGTAAATCAAAGATGGCCACTACTCATAGCACGCCAATGACTCCCAAATCCTTCAGCATAACTACTACCCCCAACTACCATGCACACAGCCCAAACCTTTTTCAGCACATCCTGTTTCCCATGGCCCACACTATTCCTGCGACTTCTCCAGCTCATCTCACACAATCTACCACCACTCCTGTCCTCTGCACATCTAGGAGTAATCAAACCCTTTCTAGGTGTCTCCCATCTTGTGAAGCTTTGAATCAGATTAGCCCTTTGGCCTCACAGCCAGTCTTCACCCCCCCCCCATCCGAGTGTCAAGGTGTAACCCAGCCCTGCTTGAACTCAGGTTGAACAACCCCACAGCCACACCTCCTTACCATCAAACAACATATGGGGGACCAAAGCCCCACCACTCACACCACCCCCACAAAACCTCTCCTCCACCACCCACACAGGAATTGCAACAAGCCCTCAATCAACTACAACGTGAAGAATTCAACAGCCTCATAGGTGCCCTGCTGAATGTTCGTTTACTGGGAGCACATGCCATAGACTTCCACGCCATTATTCTCGAACACCAACTTGACTTCTTTGCCATCACTGAAACTTGGTTCCATAAGACCTTGTGCCCACTTCTCTCACTGGCCATCCTGCCTAACTACACCATCCTCAGGGCTGATCCTCTCAATGACATTGGTGGAGTGGAGTGGCCATCATCGTCAATACCTCACTTCATTTTAGAGCTTTTCCCATCCCCACCACTCCAGGCTATCAATATAATACTCGTAACTAAACTGTCAACCAACCCAAAGACCACCATCAACATACTTCTTATCTATCGTCAACCCATATGGGTATGGTGATGTCTGGGTTGAAAAATCATTGACCATGGCCAGATGCCATGGTCACTGAACTGGTAGCTATTTGTGAGTCTTTTTTTATTTTGTTTGTGTGATTTTAAACTTTTGTTTATGTGAGACTTTGGAGAAAAAGAGAAGAAAATGGTTTGATAAAATTAATATAAAAAGGAGGAATCGTATTCTAGTTTTGGATGCTCCATTCAATGTGTTTTAGTTTGTCTATTCTCACTCATGGTATTTTATTGTGTGGCTGTGAAATGTTTGCCTACCCAGTTTACTGTTATGTATTATTCTCTGCTTTCTTTATCTTTAGCTAATTTACATAAGTACATGAGTAGTGTTGTATTGTACTGATCTTTTAAGTTGTATTGTAGTATAAAACCTGAAGTGAGCCCATTTATTAACCAATTTATGCAACTGTGGTTATGATAAAAGTCAATGAACTGTAACCTGGGTAGAATAAAAAAAATGTTTTGATATTTTATTGCATTTGTGTATTTATATGTCATAAGTAGTCCTTAAAAAGACTGTTTTGGGGTACAATGAGTGTAGTATTTTATCACATCTTTGATGTTTTGAGGGAATGCCACTTAATCCTTTATCAGTTAGGTGTACTCAGTCATGTCTATAGAAATTGGCCATGTAGAACTGTATGTTGTTGTTCAAAATGCATAATTGCTTCTGCTCTGTCATGAATGATGAGACTGCTTTATTAACATTTCTCTGGGAGTTCTCAATTTTACCATTGAATCTGGTGGTCCATCTCCATTTTTGCCTCTGGGTTAGATTGGAAAATATAAAGATGGTGTGAGGAAATAGTTCCATTAGTTTTTCCGTGACTATGTAGTAGTCACTATGTGCGCAGCGTTGCTAACCACGGGTAGATGTGGTAACCTGTGCAGCCCTGGCTATATTGTGGCAAATGGAACGTCATGTGTTTGTGGACATGTGGTAGCTGCAGCTATCTGACATTTTGGGTTTAGTAGTATCATAGATGCATTGAGTGCTTTGGGGGATTTGGGAGAGGCCAGCGGAGTGGAGGGAGCTGATATTTGTGATAGGGACACTTGTTTGGAGTTTGAAAGAGTGGAAATACATTTTATTAGGTCATAGTTTTTGCAAATAGCCGCAGCTATCGGTAAAACGCTCATCTATGGGTTTTCTGTAACCATGTTCATAAAAACACGTGTGTAGGTGCGCTTCAACACTTTTTTCCTTTTTATTAGTTGTTTCCATAGGCACAGTTATATTTATAGCTCCGGATATAAACATACATTTTCTGTGCAATAATCATATTGTTATGTGGATGATATAGCACAGAATTAAATCTGAGTGTTTTATTGTGTGTGCTTAGGTGTTGTCTTGTCTTATTGGAATTTTTGAAGGCTGGGTTAGTTTGTTTTTTAGTTTGTAGAACATATACGTGTAGCCATGGCTACAAGTAAGCTTTGTAGCTGTGTTGAATATCCATGGCTACTTGTGATGCTGGGCAGGGTTTTGGATGTGTTTCAGTGTTTTTAATTGGCTGGTATTAATGTCTTTAATGTGTACTTCTTTGTGATCGGTTGCAGCGAATATGTGTCAGCCATTTTGTTCGTTTTCTTAGAATAGAGTCCTCATTTTCTGGTTTTGATTTTGGAAAGTATGAAACTGGCATTAATAAGTTGTGTGTCAATGTTTTGTTGAAACTTTGTTTTTAAATAAGTTGTTGATGGAGCTCTTAGATCTCTTTGTATTTTTTACTGTATTTGTTAACAATGAAGTGGTCCTGCTGTATATTTAGAAAATGGATGGAAACAATTGTTGAACGTTGTTTCTTAGGAAAGAAAATTAATTTCAGTGAGGTGCATGATATACAATTAAGTCTACTAGCTGCACTCAAAATAAAAGAATGACCACAAAGCAGTAAACATATGATTTTATCTACAATGCTTTTATAATCACTGATGGTGTGTATTAAAGTGCCTTTTGGCATGATATGAAATGTGATTGTTTTAAAAAAGATTGTTTTGGGTTGTTGGGTGATTTGAAAATGTGTATGCTGTATAAAAAAATATTTGGTTTGTTTAAGTGTGTTACTGTTTGGTTAACTATAAAAGAAAATGAATTGTCTTCATGTGTTTATTGTTTTGTGAAACCTAGTGTTTAATTTCATGAAAAATATGTGTGATTGGTTATATTTTTAAATATATATTCATAAGAAATATAGGAATGGTGTTAGTTGTGCAAACTGCTATTATTAATAATAGAAATTGAATGGATTTTCTGGTGCAAATTGCTCTTATAAATGCTGATGCTGTATGTGCTTAGTAATCCAATTTTACTACACAAAGTAGATTGCAACATTTTGTTTGTTTGTTTATTTAATTTATTTGTTGAGCGCTCCGGACCCGTAGGTAGAAGGGCGCTTATGGAAGCGGTTACAGGCATAAGATATGCATTTATATTACAAGGTATATCAGTTTACAAGAATTTTACATAGTACAACAATTTACATATGATAGAGGTATAATTACGGCTGTTAGATATTAGAGATGAGGGTAGATGCTACTCTTTGTTCAGTAACCAGCCAATAACAAGTTTCCTAAAGATCTGGAAGGATTATGTGGTTTTAATTTTGAGTGGTAAGGTGTTCCAAAGTTGGGAGGCTAGCACAGTGAAGCTAGATCCTCCTGCTCTTTTTAGGGCGAATCTGGGCACTAACAGGCATAAGGAGTTAGATGATCTAGTGGTCCTGTGTGTGGATTTTAAAGTGAATTTGTTGGAGAGGTATGGTGAGGCTAGGTTATTTAAGGCCTTGTAGATGAGGCAGATAGTTTTGAAGTCCATTTTTTGCTGTATCGAGAGCCATTTACACGCTTTCCTGGTTGTGGAGATGTGTTCACGCCTTGGGATGTTGAGTGCTGCACGTAGAGCATTGTTCTGGAGAACCTGGAGTTTGTTAGTTACGGATTGGTTGGCTCCTAGGTACAGGCTGTTGCAGTAGTCTAGTTTGGATTGAATGAGTGCTCTGGCCAGAGTGGGATGGTTTATTAGAAGTTTCTGTGTGCAACAGTTTAAAATTGGAAACATACTGATTTTCTTTGAATGGTATTGTTTTTCTACTGCTACTTGATACAAAAATAGTGGCAGCTGTAAGTGCCAGTTTACTGGAAAAACTAATTCTTCCATGGAGTTAAGGACAATATTTAGCATGTTCATAGTTACAGGTCTGAACAATGTGGGGGCTTTAATAAAGACTGTGGGCATGAGATGATGTTTAATGTATATTTTATATATGATGTGTTTAATGTATATTTTGTGTTTAATGTATAGTTTGTTGTTTATTATAAGGCGCCTTGGATTAAGGCGGTATATAAAACAATAAATACAAAATACAAAAAAAATATGATGCAGGAATGAGTCCTTGACTTTGGGCTTACTGCTGTTAGGAGTGTGGCTCATATATTGGAGTAGTGATGATTTTTTACAGTAGATTCCTGTGTGCAGATAATCGGCCATGCTTTAAATGTTACAGATATCTGCAGCATTGGAACACCCCAATTTGAAGAGTTATTAGAAATGCTAGAGAGGTTCAGAGAGAGGCTTTATTTTTGTGGCATTATGTTTTGTCTTCATCCGCTTCATCCTGGGGTACTAATAAGGGGTAAGTCATAGAAATCAGCGCACAAGTGGCACACGCGGCTGGCGCACATTGTGCGCGTGCGGCAGTCTGCGCCAGCTGCGTGCGGCAAAATCCATTTCCACACACAGCGTATTCATGGATTTCAACCATGCCGTGGTGCAGAGAAGCGCAGCGACCCTGCAGCAGCGCCAGTTACGCCCCCAACCCCTCCCTGTGTGCCATGAACAGCGCACAAATCCCGTACATGGCGCAAAGGCCAGTGGACAAGCATACAGCCCCCCAACCACGAAAACGTCTGTAAGACTCCCCGCGCACCCCTCCGAATACACGTACCCCGCTGCGTGTGAAGTTTTACACGCGATTGACCCTGTGCAAGCGGGGTACGTGTATTTCGGGGGCGCGCGGGATGTTTCACACGCGATTGGCCCTGTGCGAGCGGGGTACATGTATTTCAGGGGTACATGGGAAGTTTCACACATGATTGGCCCTGTGCGAGCAGGGTACGTGTATTTCTGGTGTGCGTGGGAAATTTCACACACGATTGGCCTTGTGCGAGTGGGGTACGTGTATTTCTGGGGTGCACGGGAAGTTTCACATGCGATTGGCCCTGTGCGAGCGGGGTACGTGTATTTCGGGGGTGCGCGGGAAGTTTCACATGCGATTGGCCCTGTGCGAGCGGGGTACATGTATTTCTGGGGTGCGCCAGAACTTTCACACGCGATTGGCCTTGTGCGAGTGGGGTACGTGTATTTCGGGGGTGCGCGGGAACTTTCACACGCGATTGGCCCTGTGTGAGCGGGGAACGTGTATTTTGGGGGTGCGTGGGAAGTTTCACATGCGATTGGCCGTGTGCAAGCGGGGTACGTGTATTTCTGGGGTGCGCAGGAACTTTCACATGTGATTGGCCTTGTGGGAGCCGGGTACGTGTATTTCGGGGGTGCGCAGGAAGTTTGACACGCAATTGTCCCTGTGCAAGCGGGGTACGTGTATTTTGGGGGTGCGTGGGATGTTTTACACGTGATTGGCCTTGTGCGAACAGGTGGTATGTGTATTACAGGTGTGCCCCAACGAATTGGCTGTGTGTGTCCTCCCAGGTGTGCCCTCTCCCACCCTCCCCAGGGCCTGCAGGCGGACCCCAACAAAGGGGTACACACTGCAGTCCTGGCCATGCCCCATAGGTAGCCCATCCACCCTGGCGAAGCCCCTCAGCCATCCCACATGTCACCACACACAAGTGAGCACTGACTCATGTCCCCCAGCACACCCACCTCCCCAGCATTGACGGGCACCTGCCAGCAGGCCCCGATTCATGTCCTCCAGCACCCCCATCCACCCAGCATTGAGGGGCACCTACCAGCAGGCCCCGACTCATGTCCCCCAGCACCCCCATCCACCCAGCAGTGAGGGGCACCTACCAGCGGGCCCCGACTCATGTCCCCCAGCAGCCCCATCCACCCAGCATTGAGGGTCAGGCTCCGACTCATGTCCCCCTGCAACACGACAGAAAGCTGCACAATCATGGGCCTCATGTGCACCAAAATACAACAGCACGCCACCCCAGTCTTGACATGCAATGATTTCACCAATCTACCTCACACCGACATGCTTATGTCAGGACACAAATCAAAAGTCAACCATGTACATCAACATATGTCCGTCACACACACACACACTGTTTGCCACAGATTGTGTAAACCCACATTTTGACATGCATGAACCCAATGAGCAAATCACACACATGGAATTAAAATATCAAAATGTATTATGAACAAAATCAATGTAATGAAATGAAAGCCAACAAAATAATACAAACATGAAATGAAATGCATGTCCAAAAATATGCAAAAGGAAATGTAGATCCAATCCACAGAAATACTAAAGAAAAATGGTCCAAACTCTCTGTCCACCAAAACAAATCCAAAGGAAATGTAAAAATCAAATTCCATTGCTCCATGGTGAAATCCAAAGCAAATGTACACATAAATCCAATGTCCAACTATGTACAAGCAATTTTCAAAGGGTCCATGAGCCCAACAAAAGAACTGACACCTATCAGAGAAACTACCTAAGAAATAACTACATACAAAAGTGTGGGGTATAGTCCAATCACCCCAAAATAAAGCAAAACGAAAATGAAACCTAACACTCAAAACTATTTACAATGGCGGCGGGCTAGTCCGACGGCTCACTTTCCGATGTCCCGGGCCAAGGCATCATCGAACTCCAACTCAATGTCCTGGAGCCGGTCCTCATCCATGGCCCCAAGGGTTCGCAGGGACGATGCCATGTTGGACTCCAACTCCCTGCGAATAGCCTCAAGGCACTCGGCCCGCCTCAGTGCCCTCCGCATGGAGTTCTCCGCCATGACCATTGTGAGCCGTGCCTCTGCTGCCCGCCGCCGCTCCGCACCTATGGCCTGGCCCAACCGCTGCCACATGAAAGACACTTGCAATCCTGGGTCCTCCTGCCCTGTGGCCGATGCCTGCCCCTCCGATGTTGATGGCCCCGAGCTATCATCGCTCCCACCTTGTTGCTGCTGCTGCTGCTGCCGTGCCTGTGCCCTGGCTCTTGCTGCCTGCACATCCTCCTCCGGCTGGGGTGCAGTTGTCGTGGTGGCCACCCCTGCTGGATGTCTGACTCCCGACTGTGGCAGGAATGTGTCCTCCACCAGCCTGGCCGCTGGGTCAGAGGCAGTTCCACAGGGTACCCAGGTGATACATGGGTGGGAAGATGGCATGGAGGACGACTGGTGCATAGGGGGTTCAGGTGAGGAGGGGGTCGGAATAAGGTCCAGCATACGGAGGAATCCAGCCCTGGTGACCCGTCCCAGTAGGTCAACGCGGTCAATAAGGCATGCGAGATGACGTGCAGTGTCTTCACGAAAACACTGCAGGTCACCTCGCATGCCCCGTTGACGCAACGCCATCCCAGACAGGACAGGCTTCAATGAGGCCAAGCGTGCCTCTAATTACAGCATGACTCTGGTGACTGGTGGTGGGCCACCACCTGAGGAGGATCACCTCACTCTGCACGAGGCACTCGTTGCAGAGTTTATACCAAAAGAATTGGTCAAAGGAGTGGGAGAGATGCAGGACTTTGATGCACAGTCCAGCGTGTGTTGTTGCGTGTATGTCCAGCCCATGTGTGTTTTGCCTGTGTAATGTGTTGTGCTTGACTGCCACTACATTTTAAGTGTACATGGTTTTCATGTGCTCGTCATGCAATGCTTCACTGATCCGTGTTTGCTTTGCAGGATGGTGGACATGTAGAGCAGACGGGGACTGTCCTCATCACCACACTTGCACCCTACTCACATGTTAGTCACCCAGATGCCCCTCTGGTCCATGTTCCTGCTCTCTGGCCCTTCTGCATGTAGCCAGGGGTGGTTTTCCTCTCAGCACTGGGACTATGTCATTCCATGACTGACGTGCATGTGTCCTCTGCCTGCATGCGGGTACTTCACGTAGGCATGCTCCCTTGCCCCTCCACCCCCCCTGCGCCCAATTACACCATTGCACTTTTGTGCATCATTTTGGCATACTGCAATGGCCTATTCAAGCCTCCTGTGTACATGCTAACTTCCATCAGCCAACCTGCCAGACACATGCAGTGGGCTACATCCTCTGCCCTTCATGCAGGGTGTATCACTTGGACTGTGCAGATGGCAGATGCTCCGCAGGGACATGAGTGCTCATTCATGCTCCATGTGCATTCCATACATGCCCCTATGTGTCCTTGCCTGGATGATCATTGTAGTACATGTCTTGTATGAGCAACATTTCTTGGCATTTCTACAGCCATCCCATGCCCACTCTGGCCCTGTCCTGTATCACACACATGTTTAGGGTGTCACATTCTGTGGGGGGCACAGTCCTCCCCCAGTTTCAGGCCCACTGACTCTGTCCAACTGGTGTAGTGGCTTTTGGACACTTGGGTGTACAACTGAGGATTCGTCATGTGTCCTGCTTACTGTTCCATCATCATCTGCTGTGTTGTCACTTGACTCAGATGATGCCATTGATGCTAGTCAACACTGTCTGCCAATACACAGCTCTCTGTTCAGCCTTTTTCTACCAAGCAAGTCATCCCTGCATTTTCACTGGGGGGGGGGGGGCTTTGCTTGTAGCCATGCAACCCATTGCATGCACATTGCACGTGATGCCTGAACTAGCCCTTCCACTGGCTTCACGATTTGTGACACACATCATGATGTACTTGTTCATGTCGATAGTGAGTAACATGCACATGTTCTGCACTGCATCAACCCGCTTATGAGCCGTGTAACACCATTCTATATGCTTATCCACTGATGCAATGTCAAATTGACCAGGCATGCATGGAAGGTTCTGTTTTGTGTGTGACATGTCTGCTTCATGTGTTGGCTGTCTGTGTGATGTCTATGTGTATGTGTGTCATGTGCTTCTGACATGTGTACTAATATTTTTTTCTCTCCACTTTTCAGGTGATGACGCAATGGAGCCAGAGGATGGTGTTGTCATGCCAGGCACAGGGTTGTCATCACAACCACAACCCGGCACAAGTGTGTTCCAGTCCATCTTGTCTTTGGCTGGCTATGAGTCCAGCACAGATGACGACTCTGACAGCCATGTTGAGTTGGATGTGCATCAGGTCCATACGTCAGGGGTGAGTGATTCTAATGTGGAAACTTCTCTGTCTGCGACACCTGCACTGAGGGGCCAGACAGTGGTGGGACCTCTGCCTGTGGTGTATCGGGACGCAGGGTCACCCTCAAACACCCATCGCTGATGTGCCTGGGGCATCACCTAGACATGGGCATGTAGTCGTGCAGCCGCGGGCAGTGCCAACCCAACTAGGACACACAGACCTTGGGTCCCGCAGGTGTCAAGCCCAGCAACGCAGTGGCCGCGCGCCACTGAGGTATACTGAGTGGGAGCAAGACATGACAGCCAATTCAGAATGTCAGGGGCAGCACTTGATAACATCGCTGCGAGCATGGAAAGTGAGGCCCAAAACATGCTCATCCTTGCTAGGCAGGTGCTTCTCCAGCGGCGAGCAGCGCAGTCAACGGCCCGCTCGCTCAGGCTGGGCATGGCGGCCTCTGACAGGGCATGCCAGGCTGAAATGTCTCTGCGTCAAGCAATTACTGCTCACGCAGAGGCACACATGGCGGTCCTGCGGGCTGAGTCTCTGTCCCTCAGATCCACGCTGGATGCTCTCTTGACATCCCAGAGGGTGCGGTCAGTGGAGAGGTTTGAGCAGCTTGAGCGTACCATCTTGGCTGAGCTACATGCTTGCCGGGAGGTGCATCGGTTGTCCAGCCAGACCACACAGGAAGAACTCCGTGCTACACGTGGTACCTTGCAAGAGGAAGTACACACAGGAGGTTCTGCATGCAGACCTGCATGTCATTGCCGCACAGAACCAAGATCACCCGTCTGGCAGACTTGCTGCCGACGAGGGGCAAGCTGCGTCTAGGCATGGTCAGACTCCTGTGCCATGTCATCCTTTACAGGATGAGGCAGACTCGGATGACGGATTATCTTCCACACAGGTCGTGGTGTGCAGGCGTTGAGCCCATGGTGTTTTTTTTTTTTTTGTCTCAACATCATCGCATGTGGGTGTTGAGGTGCACCCTGTACCTCCCCCTCCTAGGTGCCTCCCCCGCCCCAGGTCATATGTGGCCATTTTTGATTTTTCCTTTTAGTTTAGTTAGTTTAGTTAGTTTAGTTAGTTAATATTAACTATTTGATAGTTATTTTAATTAGGTTATGTAGGTTGTTCATTGTTAGTTTAATTAGTTAATATAGTTTAATATTGTTTGTTTGTCTATTGTGCATTCATGTGACAGTGTGTTGCTTTGTGGCTTTTGAAAGCATCCACTGTCTGTTCCAGCTGGGCCCTTCAGGCTTGTCTTGTGTATGTGCTGCTTGGGGTCCTGACTCACATAGGCCACTCCTGCTTCCCTTATCCATGGGCTCGCTAGGATAGTTCAGTGTTACAAAATATTTCACAAGGGCTTAATTACTGTGGTCTGTCTGCTGCTGTTCTACTTGTGTTAACACCCCTAGTGGGGATTGGTTGCGTTTCATCCACCACATGTCTGTAATGAATTTGGGTGAGTATGTGATTGATTTCTCCATTAATTGATGTGGATTGTGATGTATGTTATTTTCTTGCCTGTATATGTGCTTGATGCACTTCATGCCGTAGACAGTATCCTGCAACCTTGGCCTGTCAAAGTGACAATGATGGTGGGAGGAGTTTGGATGTAGCTCTGTAACCTGGCCCAGTGACAGCGAGCATGTAGACACACACACTGGGAACTGTCAAGCCTTATTAATTTATTTCATGACCTTTCTGCAGGAAGATGAGCCTCCAGACTACCTTTGCCAGCAGACACAGGGACGACTAATACAGAAAACTGGGCACGTTTGGTGGTGCAGACATGTGGATGTGTGCGCATGCAGATGCACAGGGCTTGTGCTCAGACGTCCGACAGAAGCAGGCGTGTTTCCAGGAGATCCTGGCAAGGTGAGCAACACAAAGGCCCACACCGCAGACTACCTTCCACCAGACCGCTTGCACATGGATGCTAAGTGTCACCATTGCTGTGGAGCTTTGCTAGGCATTGTTGGAGAAGCACACAGTACAGCTGACATGCATTGAGGGTCAAATGCAAAGTGCCTTTACTAGTTGTCAGGGGCACACACAGGGGCCATCAAACATATCCTCGAGTACCCCCTGCTCCATTGAAGCAGAGTAATTAGGGTAGTAGCGTTCCTGGCCAGAAACTGATACAGCGCACAGGGACAACCAGCGAGGCTCAGACTTGTGGTGAGTGCATATCATTTGCATGTGCAAATTGCCATGTGCACTTCCTACTTAAATCTGCGGCGGCCAGAACACAACTTGTGCTGAAGTTGTACCTTGCTATACGCGTCTAGCAGCTCACCCAGGGACCATTGTATCATGTGTGATTCTTGATCCATTGGTCTTCCATTTCCCGTGCGGCCACATGCGCCAGCATTACTGCATTGACAGTGTATGTACCATCGGTGGCCCAAGCTAACATATGGGTACATAGCAGCAGACAGGGGAGTTTGTTTGTGGAGAAGTCACTTACTTTGGGGCATGGATGGGGGTGTGTGTTGTAAACACACATTCAGATTAGTAACTCACGCTCTCTTTGCAGCATTGAAGTGCTCCTGTTACCGGACCTGAGAGTGTGCAGGCAGGAGGCCAGCACTCACCCCAGAGATAAGTGTCTCTTTGGCTTTCATTTGACTGATTTTGTACAATGTTCATGATGAACATGTTTTCTCTGATTGAGTATGTGTTTTTGTGATTAGTTGTATTTTGCCTACTTTACCTTGCAAATCAACATCCACTCTCCTGCCCCTCTTTCCGGTTATCCTGAATACCAATGCCTGTCCATGCAACATATCCCTGACCCTCCTTCCCCGCCGTGGTCTCAGTGGCCTGTGTTAGTTTGAAGTTGCAGGCACGTCGACCACGGAGGGGGAGGTTGGTTCATGCCACTCCTGCACCTGGACACCGGAGCTGTGACAGTACCCATCAGTTGTTGCATCATCATTGTATGTTATGTACTGTAAATGGTACCCATCCTGTTGGACCATTGTTCAACTGTGCTACCTTGGTTGTTCTATCATTGTGCTTTGACATTTCATGCTACCTCAAGTCATCTACTGGAGACTCTTCCAGGGTATGTTGGTGCCTACAGCCTTTTTCACTGGTTTGTGGGTTTGCCTACTTGGAGTTCTCTGCGATGTGGCATTTTTACCAGTCAAGGTGGCCTCTTAGGGGTCTGGACCCTATTTGCATGCAAGCTGGAACATGGAGCCCAAGGGGTAGGGTGATCATGTAGCCAGGTAGACTTGAAGGAAGAAGGCTACATACCCCAGACACAATTGTTCAGAAGGTCACAGTGATGTGTAAGTGAGGGCCTTTTGTTGTTGGACAGTTGGCTTCGCCTACAGTGTTTTGGGCACTCTGACATTGTAATTGTGGGGTACTAAGTACATGATGTGTTGTGCTGCTCAATGCCTGTTCCTGTGTTGTCTTTACTTTTCAGGTGTCAGGGGATTGGTGTGGTTTGACATGCTAGGGTGTTCACATGGCCAATGTTCACATGTGATGTGTACAGGACACTAAGGGTCACTTGATTTCACATGCATATATTGAGTCCATGTCCCTAATGACACACACTGTTGCACAATGATCCACCACACGTACATCCACCCTTCCATGGCCACAGGTGCACACAGATTGCATTTTCAGGCCCGCGGTGTCCATGCAGCACATGATCTATTGACATTTGGGTACCCTGTACATGTGTCATTTGTTTGTAGATTTCATTAGTTTTTTTCATGTGATGCTCAAGGTGTATCTGCAACACAATGGCTGATCAAAGTGCTGTGTGCTGTGCAGTGTGTTGCAGGAGACACACACAGCACACGGGTTCGGGAGTTTGGATTTTGCCATGCCCAATGTGCATGTGAACGGCATTCAGTGTTGTGTTCATGCTTTGACTGTTGGAAGGCATTTGTGTCTGACTTTGTATGTGTGGGAGGTTGTTGGTCAGTCATTTAATCTGATTCCATGTGAGGCATCATTGTCTCATGCCAGTTTTCATTTATGACATGTCTCTTTGTATTTTATTGGTCATGTGTTTGTCTTTTGCTATTGCATGCCATATCATGGTGTAGCAGACAAGGGTAATGTGGTTTGGCAGGGTTTGGGTGACATACCAGGGATTGTGATGGACTGTTTTGCAGGGGTGAGTGATACACACCTTGCATGTGTTGCTTTTGGTCACACAGGATTGTTTATTTTTAAGTAGCTAGGGATACACACAATGTGGCACTTCCATGGGAACATTCTCAGGGTGGTTAGGTTGTGACAGTTGACTGTCTCTTTGTCATCATCGATTGTCACCTGGTATGTGCCAGGCCTGTGTGCACTCCACAGGGGTGGGAGTTTAGGTGGAAAATGTGGCCACAAGCTGGGTCCAGGCTGCCTCGCCACGTGCCCTGTCCCCTCCCATGGGCAGCGCCTGTGCCTGTGGTTGGGGATGTGGGGGCACCACCATGTCCACCTGTACCTCCCGCCGTGTTGCAGAATTGTGCAGGACACATGCTGCCACAATGATCCTGCACACTACTGGGGGTGCATATAGTAGCTGCCCACCAGAGCGGTCAAGGGAGCGGAAGCATGACTTGAGCACTCTGAATGTACGCTCCACTATGCCCCTGGTTGCAATGTGGGCATCGTTGTATCTTACCTAGGGTGGTGTGGTGGGGTTCCGGATTGGCGTCATCATGTGGTTCCTCGGAGGGTAGGCATTGTCCCCTGGGGAGGTGATGATAGTTGAGATTATTAGGGTTTGGGTATTTGTCTGTGTGTGACTTGCATGCATGTGCACAGGCATTTGTACTCACCTAGGAGCCATGTGTCGCCATGCTGCCCAGCTTTGAGGCCCGGCTCAGGCAGACATTCTGTATATGAAACTGTCATGGGTAGAGCCAGGGTAGTTTGCATAGACAGAGGTGATGATTCCTTTAGCATTGCATACAACCTGCACGTTGATGGAATGCCAGTGCTTGCGGTTTCGATCGATGTGCTCAGTGACCCTGGATGGACGTAGGGCCACATGGGTGCAATCTATGGCACCAAGCACTTTGGGGAAGTGTGCCACCCTGTAAAAGCCCTGGACCATGGCCTGCCTTTCTGCGGGTGTTCTGGGCATGTATATGTGCCTGCGGACTGAGGGGCGTGCAGTGATGATTGCCAACACCTGGTGTAGGCAGCGTGACTGCGTGGCCTGTGAGACCCTCCCCACTATGGCAGTGGTCCGCTGAAATGACCCAGTGGCCAAAAAATGTAGGACATTGAGCACCTTCTCCAAGGGGCTCAATGCTTGGGAGCACAGGGTGGGGGAAGTAAGGTCATCTTCCCACTCCCTGACGAGGTCTTGGATGATATGAGGTGGAAACCTATACCTGCCATAGACGTGGTCGTCATGCATCCCAAAAAGGCTGGTCCGGGGTAAAAAAATGCAGGCCCTGGCTATTCTCCTCCTCCTGTGGTATCCCACGATCAGTGCTGCGACAAATGGGGCATTCATCGTAGCTGTATATACATGTTTGTTGTTTGCACGCACTTTTATACTGTGCGCGGGGACGCTTCCGCCTGCCTTTGTGTGGTGGACGCGTTAATGCCTATGTGCGTCTTTTGCTGTGCGTGGGTTTCCCGTATTCGAATCCATAAATACAGGTTGTTTGCGTGTGTGTGGGCGTTCCGTGCATTTCCCTGCAGTACTTCCCCAGTTACGCCTTCTTTTTCACGCGTTGTTCAACATTCTGCGTGTTACGCCCCGTGTCACGCCCCCTTTTTGGTGTGTGCGCGGACGTTGTGCGCTTTCCCTGTGCATGTAACGCACGGCGTTCAGGATGTTGCAATGACGTGTACGCCCGTGTGCACCATGCACAGGTTTTGACGCACATCCCGAGAAAAACACGTGCAGGCACGTTTGTTCCATGAATCGGCCCCAATAGTGTGTTTATTCAATTGAACACACTCCGGCATTTCTCAACTAAAAAAAGAAAAAAAAATGCCCTTCACGGAATGGGATATGACGTTTCATTTCTAAAAAACCATGATCCTACAATGCACAGTGGGAGATAGCTCTATTTTTTGGGGCAAAGGGGGCATCCCCTTCTCTGTCAAATATTTAAATAACTACTGCACAGAATAACCCCAAACCACGCATGGCGTGCAAGGCAACGCTTCATGCCCAAGTTCTTTTGGTCCTGGTCCAAATCCATCCAGGGGTTTGGGCTGTGTGCTTTGGCATAACATTACCTTTTTTGTCTATGGGAAAATGAATGGGAAGTAGTCTGCACTTTTGGAAGAAAAACGTTTTTGGGACACGTAATAGCTTTTTTATTGTTTAACAAATCTTTACAAAACATTGCAGGCCTGGGGGCCCTACAAACTTTTATTCGTTTTCCAAATTCCAGCCAAATTCGTTGCTCGAATCAAAAGTTATTAACAATAGAATTTTAAAGGGTTCATATCTGTCTCGGACTCACCTATAATATGTATGTTTTTTAAAAAAAATGGTTTTATAGCCGTGACTGTTGTGTTCTCTGAAAGACACAGGGGACCCCACACTCTGGATAGGAGTATTGATATGAAATTGGAACACAGAAAATTCAAGGGTTTGGTATCAAGGATTTTTATTGAACCTGATACAAATTTAATGTATGAAACAAATCATGATTTAATCTGCACTTGTAAAAACAATTCACATAGCAGGAAACAACTTTTGTTTAAAAAGAAGACATCTAAATAGTAAAATTCATCCTATTCAATCGTCCAAGCATTCATCCACATGCATCCATCCAGCAATCCACTCATACTAGGCACCAATGGGTGTACAATATAAAATCTATAAGAAAATTCATGACATATAATTCAGCAGAAAGATTTATAGAAAGAATGTTCAATCAATCTGTCCGGCCACAACAGATAGTATCAGTGGCCTAGGCAATTGAGATGGGTCCCAGAAGTCTCTGACCACGACCTCATCCCAATCCACACTCAACCGTTTTCGACGTATGTACTTTATTGTAGTGACGTCTTCAACAGGAGTAATAAGTTTACATTCCCAACAATGGGGAAGGAGGGAAAAAGAAAGAGAAGGGAAACATAAATACATAAATTACCTTAATTTAGGTGACGACATGAAACAATATATAAACTCCAAAGCAAAAAACAATATGTAACATCATTTAAAAAGATCAATTAGTAGACACAAACAACAACCTGCTCTCACCCCGGGTGGAATTCTCCAGGGTGGACCTGAGGTGTCAGACAGAAAGAAGTGCTACCATCATGAAGTGATGTCTCAAGGTCACAGTGGAACCAGGTCATAAGCAGAGCCGATACCAATTAAATACATAATCTTAATTTGAAAAGGGGTGGGCACAGATGTGGTATGGCTGAAGCACGCCCGGATGGTGAAAGATGTAAAGGAAACATGCAGGACACATACTTATAGTATAACCCAATGTGGGCAATTGCACTTTGACCAGCTATGGTGATGCTGGTATATGATGTGACCCAAAAACATGGCTGTCCTTAATATGTACTTTAAACTTTTTTGGAATAGTGAATAAGCCCCAAGATGCTAAACAGGGGAAAGGGAGAAAATATTGATAGAGATTAACTAACCTTCACATACACATAGGAAGGCTGTTCATATCTCCCTTTCATTTGTAACTCGGTCCACCTGTGTGAAGTAATTGACAGCGTCCCAAGGAAAGTTCCTGCACACAAGAATGCTGCGCGCCAGAAATGCTCCAACTTGTGAGGTGTTAATTGGTATATAAACATTACCGGATATAGGCCCACCGTATAAGTTAAGAATAAAGAGTTGTAAACTAACAATTCTTACCAAATGTGTCCAATTGATGACACAAAAGTGTGGGTGGGTGTACTAGAAACTTCAAGGGTCCAAAATGGGCTGCACCGATGTTAAACATGCCTAAACGGAAAACAGGAATTTTAGTATACAAGAGTTTAAACTCATTCTGGTCGCACTGATGTAAAACGTGCCTGAACAGTCAAACAGGCATTTTAATGTAAAAACGTAGGACTTATTCTAGTCTCATTAGCTGAAAAACCCTTTCCCCAGTGAGAACTAACAATTCCTGACAAAATGCAGTGCCAGCTGGGGTTGGCACGTGAAAGGTATAGAAGGGTAACTCAAATTAACTAAAGCCCTCAAAATTCAGTTGCAATATATATAGTCAACGAGCATGTGGTAACCCAAATAAAGACAAACCTCCCTACATAGCAGGCCGCCTCTAAAAGTCAACACCCGACATGGTAGCGTTTACCTGAAGCACACAGACGATTTGGTCCCACTCGAGGCTGCCAGTCACGCGTCCAAAAGTCAACTCCAGCAGAAAAAAATGTTCAGCAGTGCCATGTCAGTCTCCGTCGGGACTAAAAATAGCATCTGCTGAGACACGTGATCACGCGTTGTGTCACATGCTCCCTCATTGGGCCGGGCCCCCCAAGGTTGGGAACTTGCTCCCAGAATGATGACGTGCTCGCGAGTAAACGCACATGACTTTAGCGTTAGATGCGTGCTGCCAAGGCAACAGCGCATTGTGTACTGAAGCGGCTCCCCTTCAACCAGGTTCGTATCTTTATACAGGCCGAACATCCACATAATCGGGAATTTGTTTTCAGTATTGAATATAACAAACTGTGAAACTCAATGTATGTTTGTGGCTGCAATATCTCGGTCAATGGCATCTTGTTCAGCACGTTGTAAAAGGGTGCTGTAATGGTATCACATAGTCCCTGAATTGAAGGATTCCCACGGGGGTCCTAAAGACATGATGTCATGTCCTAATTAAAGTGGAGACAACTGGGGACTGAGAACCAAAGCCCCTGCTTGCTGCATTTCTTGCTGAAGTAGGCAAATTAGAACTGCTAAGAGGGAAAGAGCCATAAATCACGGAGATAGTGGTTAATCACTCGAGTGCCATGGTTCTAAAGTGTTTAGACCCAGTGTCGGTGTTTTGAGATTAAATATCCACAGTTGTTCTTTATAATCCAAATTTTTAAGCAGTTGGATCTGATTTTGGGCATATACTTTTTCTATGCAAAACCATTCCAATTGTTCTGCCGTATGTCCCATCTTGAAAAAATGGATCACCATGGGGGCATTAAGGTTCTGTGTTTTAATCTTAGAACGATGCTCATTAATGCGGGTACTCACCTCTCTGGTTGTTTTCCCAACATACAACAACTGGCATGGGCAACGAATGGCATAAATGACATTCTTACTCTTACACGTGGTGAAAGTGCGAAGGTCCCACCTTTTATTGTGTGAGCTAAACAAAGTGTTTTTTTTTTTTTAAAACGTACATGCAACACATGACGTGCATGGATAATGTCCCACCACTGGATTTGAATTAGTATCTCAAATGGCATGAATTTTAGGAAGAGTTCTACTGGCACGAGTCATCTTTTGCTTCAAATTTTTACTTTTCCTGAAAGCAAACAGAGGTTTTGATATGGTAGTCCCTGATGCATTTAGAAATTGCCAATTATTTAGAATAATGCCTATGATAGCATTACTATGTTGGCAGAAAGTTGAGACACATACTAGCTCCTCTTTCTTTCCAGTATCATGCTTGGGTAACAATAGCAGGTCTCTGTTGATATATATCGAGCTCTCTTTTTGGAATGTTTTATGAGTTTCTTGGGGTACCCATGTTCTAGTAGTCTTTTTTCCAAAATAGCTGCGTGTTTAACGAAATTTGCAATATCTGTACAATTACGGCGTAGCCGTAGAAACATACCGTAAGGTAAGTTGCGAAGGAGACTGGCAGGGTGTTGACTTTCATATTTCAATGTCGTATTTCTCTCTGTGGGTTTCCTGTGTAATTCTGTACAAAGGTGCCCTTCTTCGACAAAGATAGACAGGTCCAGGAAGGAAATCCTGGAAAATGAATATTCAAAAGTAAAATGAATATCTGAATCTATGCCGTTAAGCCATTGTACAAATCATACCAATTATGTTGGGGAACCTTCCCAAATCATTAGTATGTCATCAATGTACCATCGGTACACTTTAATTTGATCTCTGAATGGGTTGAATGCTGTCAGAATTTTTTCTTCCTCAAGAAGAGCCATAAAAATAATAGCCAGATTTGGTGCAAAAGTGCAGCCCAGGGCCGTACCTTTACGTTGTAAAAAGAATTCCCCCTTGAATTTAAAGAAACTATTCTTAAGGACCAACTCAGCTGCTTTACATAGAAAGTCTGTGGGGACCATATGTGGTAAAGGATGCCGATTTATCATTGTTTGTAGGCTCCCGACTGCTCCATCCTGGGGGATATTAGTATAGAGCGCTTCAATATCAAGTGTAACTAATATTTGTGTACTTGACTCAAATGCTTTGGGTTCCACAAGGTTAATGACGTCTCTTGAATCAAGAAGGAAGGTGGAAGTTGCCATTGCCAATGGTTTGATAAAAAAATCGATATATTTCGATAAAGGCTCAAGTAAAGAACCATAACCCGAGACAATTGGACGTCCCGGGGGGTTCTCAATGTCTTTATGTATTTTAGGCATAATGTAAAATAAGGGCGTACGATCTTCCAAGAAATTGATATATTCGACTTCTTTGGCTGAAAGAAAACCGAGGTGGCTTCCTTCCTTAGTGAGTTTGAGTATCTTCAATTTAATCATTTCTGATGGGTCTTTCACAATTTTGGTATAGTGTCCTGGGATGTGTAAGAGTCTCAATGCTTCCTGATCGTAAAAGGTCAGCATCCCAGACCACTATCCCGCCTCCCTTATCTGCAGCCTTGATGACTATCGACTGGTCCGAGGCTAGTGTCTGAATAGCCTGGAACTCAGATAGCCTCAAATTGGGTCCTTGTTGATTTCTGGGATAACAAATCACTTTCTCTATTTCTTTGAGAACTAGTTTTTCAAAAATCAATACCTCTGATGGTAAATCACTGGAATTGGGAGTGAAGGTGGAGGGCCACGAAAGGCCTGAGATGTTGGGCTCTCTAGGGACCGTATTATTCAAAAAGAAAAACTTCAACCTCAATTTACTTAAAAAGCCCTTTATTTCACTTATGATAGACATTGCACTTGGGTTTCGAGTGGGAACAAATGATAGACCACATTTCAGGATCGATATTTCTGCTGATGTTAATGTGTGAGAGGAAAGGTTGAAGATAGGCAATGTTTCATTTACCACCTGTGAACTCGATTCCGCGTCTGGAAATCCCGATGCACCAACCCTTGTCCGGGGGTGTTCTGCATGGGCATGTTGTGTGTCATTCGACCTTGGGGGGGCATTTCTGCGGCCTCTTCGGCCGCCCCTTCCTCGAAAAGGGTGATCACCCGAGGTTTGATTATTAGACTCCTCATTACCCGAGTTACTGGATGATGTATCTGAAAATGTGACCCATCTTTTTTTGTTGGTATTTGTGGGTCCCATATTCCAATTCGCATTAGTTTTCCAAACCCTTTGGGGTTTAAAGTCTTCGGCAAGGTAAGGATAAACCTGTTCCTTTTTGAATAACAAACTATCTTTCTTTAGTTTATTGGTCTTTTTTTCAATAGTTAATTTCTTAAACTCCTGAAAGGATTTTTCAATCTGTTCCAACTTTTGTTTGGATTTCGACATTAAAGTATTTGTCAGGAAAGATTTTTCTTGTTCTAACAGGGTTTCCCGAATTTTCCCACTTACTCTTTGAGCTGTTGTAATAGTTAATACTAACAAAACACAGCTACATTTTGTGGCAACTTGACTGAAAGCCACTTTATAATCATTGTCATCTAAGAAAAGACATGGAATAATTTTAACTTGTAGCACTTGTGGAATGGGGCTAGATCTCAAATATTCCTTAAGTATGTGGCCATGCATTTCTGTGCGGAATTGCTTCTTCTTCAAATTAAGAAGAGCATCTCCTATGGCACCTTGGTTTTGTGGTGGTAATAGTAAATTTTCAAAGAATGATGGACCTTCAATGAGCTCTGTCATTTGTGCCTCCATAAAGGAAATGGTATCTGTTTCTGCCATGGCCTTGGAAAATTCCACTGGTCGAGAGTACACCAAAAGACACACACAGTACAATAAATGAAATAAAAGTTCAAATATCCTGAAGAGGATACAACCACTACAGTGCTATAAAATAACCTGTACAGCCAAGGGCTGAAATTATTGTGTTCTCTGAAAGACACAGAAGACCCCACACTCTGGATAGGAGTATTAATATGAAATTGGAACACTGAAAGGCATCAAAAGGGTACATTGGTATCAAGGATTTTATTGAACCTGATACAAATTGAATGTATGAAACAAATCATGATTTAATCTGCACTTGTAAAAACAATTTACATAGCAGGAAACAACTTTTGTTTAAAAAGAACACATCTAAATAGTAAAATTCATCCTATTCAATCGTCCAAGCATTCACTCACATGTATCCATCCAGCAATCCACTCATACTAGGCACCAATGGGTGTACAATATAAACTCTATAAGAAAATTCATGACATATAATTTATCAGAAAGATTTATAGAAAGAATGTTCAATCAATCTGTCCGGCACAATAGATAGTATCAGTGGCCTAGGCAATTGAAATGGGTCCCAGAAGTCTCTGACCACAACCTCATCCCAATCCACACTCAACCGGTTTCGACATATGTACTTTATCATAGCGACGTCTTCAACAGGAGTATAAAGTTTACATTCTAATAATGGTGAAGGAGGGAAAAAGAAAGAGAAGGGAAACATAAATACATGAATTCCCTTAACTTAGGTGACGACATGAAACAATATATAAACTCCAATGCAAAAAACAATATGTAACATCATTTAAAAAGATCAATTAGTAGGCACAAACAACAACCTGCTCTCACCCCGGGTGGAATTCTCCACGGTGGACATGAGGTGTCAGACAGAAAGACGTGCTACCATCATGAATTGATGTCTCAAGGTCACAGTGGAACCAGGTCATAAGCAGAGCCGATACCAATTAAATTCATAATCTTCATTTGAAAAGAGGTGGGCACAGATGTGGAATGGCTGAAGCATGCCCGGATGGTGGAAGATGTAAAGGAAACATACAGGCCACATACTTATAGTATAACCCAATGTGGGCAATTGCGCTTTGGCCAGCTATGGTGATGCTGGTATATGATGTGACCCAAAAACATGGCTGTCCTTACTATGTACTTTAAACTTTCTTGGAATAGTGAATAATCCCCAAGATGCTAAACCGGGGAAAGGGAAAAAATATTGATAGAGATTAACTAACCTTCACATACACATAGGAAGGCTGTTCATATCTCCCTTTCATTTGTAACTCGGTCCACCTGTGTGAACTAATTGACAGCGTCCCAAGGAAAGTTCCTGCACACAAGAATGCTGGGCGCCAGAAATGCTCCAACCTGTGAGGTGTTAATTGGTATATAAACATCACTGGATAGAGGCCCACCGTATAAGTTAAGAATAAAGAGTAGTAAACTAACAATTCTTACCAAATGTGTCCAATTGATGACACAAAAGCGTGGATGGGTGTACTAGAAACTTCAAGGGTCCAAAATGGGCTGCACCGATGTTAAACGTGCCTAAACGGAAAACAGGAATTTTAGTATACAAGAGTTTAAACTCATTATGGTCGCACTGATGTAAAACGTGCCTGAACAGTCAAACAGGCATTTTAATGTAAAAAAGTAGGATTTATTCTAGTCTCATTTGCTGAAAAACCCTTTCCCCAGTGAGAAGTAACAATTCCTGACAGCATGCAGTGCCAGCTGGGGTTGGCTCGTGAAAGGTATAGAAGGGTAACTCAAATTAACTAAAGCCCTCAAAATTCTGTTGCAATATATATAGCCACTGAGCATGTGGTAAACCAAATAAAGACAAACCTCCCTACATAGCAGGCCGCCTCTAAAAGTCAACACCCAACGTTGTTGCACTTACCTGAAGCACACAGAAGATTTTGTCCCACTCGCGGCCGCCAGTCAGCGTCCAAAAGTCAACTCCGGCAGAAAGAAGTGTTCAGCAGCGCCATGTCAGTCTCCGTCGGGACTAAAAATAACATCTGCTGAGACACGTGATCACGCGTTGTGTCACATGCCGTGGCTACCATGAAGCATGCATGGGTAAATATGGTAATGATGGGCGATTTACCCATGGCTGCCAAAGGGGATAACCACGGCTATAATACATAAGGATGTGTAGTTTTTTTAACACACAGGGCCTCATTATAGGTTTGCTGGTCCAGAAACAACGGTGCCGGTAAGCCTACCATCACCTTTGTTTCCACACCAGCAAACTACAAGTCTGCCTGCCGGAGCCGTTGTGCTCAACAGGTCTGACCCTGCCAGGCGCAGCGGCTACGGTAGGCAGACTTGTCACAGGAGCACTGGCACATTGTTAACGGTGCCGGTGGTCCTGTGTACCCATTCCCATAGAGTCCCACAGGATTCTATGGGAATTAACGAAATTGCTCTCGCCTAACTTCGCGGCCGCTGCAGTTGTAATCCCCCGGTGATACCAGGAAGTGAGGCGCCAGTAATTTATTCCGAGTCTGGCGGCAATCCACCGGTAGCACCGGCAAGGTTACCGGCAGACTCAGAATGAGGTCCACTGTATTGTAAGGATCAATTAAGGTAGGTAGGTAGAAATGGTTTGCAGTTCTGATTTTGCCATTTTCAAGGCTTTCAAGAACAGCTTGAGTGGAAACAAAAAAACATTTTTCATAAGGTCACCATCAGTTTTGTGAGAGGTAGGAGATTATTTCCTTTTTTTAATAGGACATGCTTGGACAGAATGAAAGATGAGGGTAGCTCAGCTCAATTGGAACACAGAAAGGCATACATTTCTGCAACATAGACACAATTCCAAGTTCAGGAAGGGGATATTTGTGCATGTCAGGCAACAACTATGCACCTAAAATTCCCGTAGTTTGGGGAAAATTGGAAAATGTAACAGAAATAAAAGTATGTGCTGTACATGTTTGCCAATGTTGCGAAAAGCAATGCACCGCTATATTCCCCTGACTATTCTAGTTAGGAAATCACACATTTTTCATAATGTTACATAAAACAAGCATCAACCACAATCCAACAACTGAGCAGTAGAACACAGGATGTGTATGCTGATGGCCTAAAAAGACATTCTTAGTTTTTAAAAATAGGGAAAACAAATGTGGTGAAGACTTACAAGCAAAACATTTTTAAAAGAGCACAGGCAGACCTTTTGAAGGTTCGGGGACTTGCACAAGTTACAAAAGCATACAGTGCCTAAAGCAAATGAAAAGGGTTGTTTAACAAAGTGCAGCAGAAATACATGAAAACACTATCAAAACAAAGAGAGAACAACAAATGTTCTACATTCTCACATTCTCCCAGCTGTCCCAATGAAAACTGTACCTCACATGTGTGGGTGCATTGACCTGGGTGCAAAGGGAAAAGGCTCAACCACTGGTACATGAAAGAGCCTGGGAAGACCACATTTTGACTGGATTTGGTCTTGTGGACAATGCACATATTTGGGCGTGGGGTGTCACAGCCACCATTGAAATCAGGGAACCCCATGCCTTTCTGAAAAGAAGACACCTGTGAGAATTCTGAGAGGTTTAACTTGTGCGAACTGCCCTAGAATGTATTACCCACAAGGCCCGGCAAAGTCCAAAATGTAGGGGAAAAAACTCAATTTTCAGACATTTACCACCAGGAAACAACCAACGCACACCGGCAACAACACATGTCCTACCTTCTCATGTTCCCACAGGTGTCCCCACAAAAACAGTGCCTCACATGTGTGGGTGTACTGACATGGGTGCAAAGGGAAAAAAGCCTAAACCACTGGTACAACCCACCCACTTGCATCTGGGGGGTCATAGCCACCAAGGAAAACAGGGAACCCATGCATTTTAGAAAAGAAAACATATGTAGAAATTCAATGACCCATCACTTGCATGACTCATGCTACAATTTTGTAGCCACCCTGTACTGAAAATGTCACCAGAAATACACTATTTCCACACATTTTGCCCTGAGAAACCACAGAAACACGTGGACAACAACACAAGTTCTACCTCCCCAGGTTTCCACATTTGTCCTGACAAAAGCTAGACCTCACATGCCTAGTTGTGTTCACCTGGGTGGAAATGATTACATCATTTGTTTGCCCTGTGCTCTCGGAATACAAGAATCACTGTGGATTAGCCCTCACTTCCCTGTTTATCCTCTTCAAGCCTTTTCGCAGGCACCTTTGCTCACTCTCCTCATACATACGGTGCAAGGCACCAACTGCTTTACTGGCCATTCATGCACCTTTAGTGTCTGCAGTCACTAGCCATCCATTTCAGCAGCCGCAACACTACCAAATCATTAGTTCCACAGCAACCATATCTGCACACTCATAGCAAGTGGTCATACACTCAAATGTCAACCTTGTCTCCAGGCAATGTCTTTTACACCAACCTCATGTACTCAAATATCAACTGTGCTTGCAATCAACAGTCATGTCGCACCAACCATATCTGCACACTTATAGCAAGTGGACATCCGATCAAATGGCAATGATGTATTTCACACCAACTTCATGCAATTGCATACAAACTGTGCCTGCCTTCAACTGTGATGTGGCACCAACCGTATTGGCACACTCATAGCAAATGGACGTCCACTCACAGGGCAAGCTTGTCTCCAGGTCATGTCTTTCACACCAACTTCATGTACTTGCATATGAACTGTGCGTGCATTCAACTGTCATATGGCACCAACTGTATCTGCACACTCATCTCAAATGCACATGCACTCACATGGCAACCTTGTCTCCAATTGATGTCTTTCACACCACCTTCAAGTACTCGCATATCAAGTGTGCCTGCATTCAACAGTCATACTGCACCAACCATATCTGCAAACATACGGACACTAAATACACATCCACTAACATGCTAACCATGTGTCCAGTGATGGAGAAGTGCATTTACAGCTATCATATTTGCATGGATAGCTCTGCTTTACCTGACTCACACACCAACCACTCACATCTCAGTCATTCTAAAACAAGACATTCCAGTCATACAAAACATGCACTTTACTTTAGTACAAATAAATCATGGCAGGGTGTTATGGATTATAGAAGACACCGCTGCCATAAAGATGGTGTCTATTTCCCATTCCCAGGTCACTTAGCTCTTAAGGGGAGGGAGCCAAACTGGTATTTCCACATTTTGAAAGATTGCCTTGAGTGAAGGGAACCGCAATGGTGTTCCAAGTCACACCTTGAGAGTCGGGAGCTGGAATGGTGTTCCTTTCTAAGGCACGCTTCAAGTGAAAGGAACCAGATTGGTGTTCCTTTCTAAGGCATGCCTCAAGTGGAGGGAGCCAGAATTGTGTTTCCTTTTTTATACAAGGTATGCCTCGCGTGGAGGGAGCTGGAATGGTGTTCCTTTCCAAGGCATGCCTGAAGAGGAGGGAGCTGTACTACCATTGCTTGCCAAGGCACACCAAAGCGGAGTGAACCAGAATGGTGTTTCCCTCTTGTCCAATGCATGCCTCAAGTGGAGGGATCTGGAATGGCATTCCTTTCCAAGGCACGCCTCTTGTTAAGGGAGCTGGATTAGCATTGCTTGCAAAGGCACACAAAGGGAAGTGAACTGGAACTGTTGCCTTCTTGTCCAAGGCGCGCCTTGAGTGGAGGGAGTTGGAGTGACATTCCTTTCTAAGGCACGCCTCAAGTGGAAGGAGCCGGAATGGCATTCCTTTCTAAGGCACGCTTCAAGTGGAGGGAGCTGGACTAGCATCACTTGCCTAGGTTTGCCAAAGGGAAGTGAGCCTGAATGGTGTTTCCTTCTTGTCAAAGGCACGCCTCCAGTGGAGGGAGCTGGAGTGTCGTTCCTTTCTAAGGCATGCACGCATTGAGCGCCCATGGGTCCCTTTGTAGTAATGATGGGCATTTCAGGAATCACTTGATCCCTAATATTTTTCCTTTGTATGAAACAAAAGAAAACAAGGCTGTAGGCAGAGGGCTGGCATGGAAGGGCATTGGGGACAGTACACCCGAGTATCTCTCCTCCTTCTTTGTTTTGTAGACACCTTCCATTTTATGTATCGTTGTGTCTTCATGAGTGTGACAGGAACATAATCAGCTAAGTGTTGTCCTTTCAATATGGCTACATCCTCTACTTCTGCACATTAGGGAGTTGGTACATGGACAACGGTCATCAAATTTACAACTGCTTTTTCAAAGTTCAAAAATGTCATTTTGTGTTCTGGAGCAGATGCACCATATACAACATAAGAATTGTATGTAGCTGCATGCATATTGTGCACTGCCAGCTACGTGCTGCATGGCATGACTCAAGGAATTGGTCTGTTTTATTTTCTCCCCGCATGTACTTGTTGTAGTCCAGAATACACTTGGTCTTAGTGCTTGCTGAGCCTGCCCCTGCACAGTGACAAGTGAAGTACTGTCATCATGAATAGTATTCAGCATGTGCACATCCCTTCTGTCACACAATTTTACTGCCAACAATTCATCATGCCGCAATGCCATAAATGTTCCCTTGTCCAGCTTCTTATAAACACGTTGTCTGAGGAAGGCTCTGCAGTTACTCTGGAGTGTACTGCATGCCAGTGTGGCAGAATTTTGAATAGCCTATCCAAATTTGGGGCAGTTCTTGGTAATGCTGCTGAGTTGTCATTAAAATGCAGCATACGTTGCAGTGGTACAAAACAATCTCTACTCATTTTTGCTGGGAAAAAGGGCCTAGAAATAAAGCTTCACTAGACCAGCACAGAGAGACGGCTTCTGCACCATTCCCATGAGCAGAGTGAGACCCCAAAATGTTCTCATCTCATCACCATAGCTGGAACCTGTTAGGGCTATACCTAATCTCGTGGTATTCTCTTAAGATGGTAAAGTGGTATGGTGTTATGATGGCAATGCCCTGTGTGGTGTGATAAAACTCTCCTCTAATACCTGTATTCTATTTAGGGTGAACTCTAAACACAGATTATCAGGCTTTGTACACTCTGAATCTTGACAGTGCTAACTGTCACCACAGCAACTTATCTAAGAGGCTGCACTACTGCCTTTGGCAGATTTTTTCAGCTGTAAGAATGCACAGCTGAAACACTGCACTCACTCTCTGTCTATCTACAGCACCCACAATGAATCAAATGACACAACCCAAACACAATAGAAAATGTATCACAACATGCAGTGAGTTTTATTATGTGTATTTATCTTGGCAAATAGACTTACCAATAATGAACAGCCACATTGAACAGCGATACAATTAATAGTGCGAATATGGGTCAGCAAAAATGAACAGAAAGAAAAAAAAACATTTCAACATGAACTCAGCTCAATAACAAAATAACATGTGTTTAACCCGCTTCGACATTGGGTCATGAATCTTGGCAGGATCCACGCTTAATATCACAAACATATAACTTCTCTGAACATCATTTGAAATGTGTTGAATAATTCCTTACATAAAAAAAAATCGCTGGCGTTCTGAAAATGCATTCACTTTGAGTACGGGCGAGATTTCTGTGCTGTTATCACAGAAACCCCTCTGTGTCAGCTGGCAGAAATTGTAGTCGCAACCTCCAGCCCACAGGGATAATGCAAGCTCTATGCCAGGATAACTGCTCCCCTGTCTATCGCCTGCCTCCTGCTCAGCTGTTGGTCATCTGCCTGGAAGCCTCTGCCTGTCTGACCCACACCCCCTGGGTATCCTCATTTTAAAATCTATCCCTGTCACTTAACAAAACCTGCCTCTTTTTCTGATGTGTACACATCACCCAAGCTGGTCAAAATTTCTCCCCTTGGAGAAAAACTTTCCAAAGATGTTTGTAACAATTGCTTCCTGCAGCATACAATAGTGCCTTCTCAACATTGCATTTTTCCTCGCAGTTTGTGTAATGAAATCACAGCCAGTAAACTGTGCCTGCACATTTTATTTCCATTGCAAAAGCACTGTAATTTGAACCTGCAAAATTGGTCAGCTTTGCGCTGCTTTGTTAAATGCATGTTTTAAATTAATGGGAAAGGTGTTAATGGGTTAGTTTACATTAGTATGTGTGCGTTGCAAACTGGACAGCTGACCTGTTTACCCTAAACTCTTAGCATTTTAAACACATGCTTACTGCAAGAATGTGCATTTCCTTTTGTAATGTGCACGAACCATTTTATGTCTAATTTCTCCACAGGAATCCACTTGCCATTATTTACTGCCTCCTCTGAATGTAATATGGCTCACTTACTGCCTCCATATACAGTATCCCTACAAACCCAAGAGTGTTCTCTGGAATGGGTTTTCAGATTAGCACCCCATGCCCTCAAGAACTATTCACCATACTGATTGGAAAACTGGGGTTCGTTAATGAGATTGTGCGCTAATTGGTACCACAGTAAAGAGAAAGTATGGCCTGCCGCAGTAATACACTTCCACTGGCGTCCCCTAGTAAACACCAGTACATATGAACATGAAATTGATGATGGAAGTATGGGTGCAATGCGCAGATCCCCAACATTCTTGAAAAAAGTCCATAAAGCAAGTGAATCTGGCTTCAAATCCTAGATTTAATGGTTTCTAGACAGCCGACATGTGTTTTGACCTTTGGGGTTGTTCTCAAGGCGCGATTCAAAGTATGGGGTGAACACTTTGGTAATTTTCACAATCATTTGATGCCCTCCAATGGGTTAATATCCGTAGGAAAGGCTGGTAATCTGTGGCTATAATAGCTGGTATAAGTTATGGGGTCAAATCCCCATAAACTTTCATGAGTAAATCGTCCGCACCTATATATTGAATACGTTGACATGTACTTAATTGGCATGGACATCACAGCTGATCGTCATAGACCTCTGACTAGCCTGTGCTACAGATTTTCCTGCCGGGAAAGGACAGGGACCCTGCAGGGGCACCCAGGGACCAATGCTGGGTTTGGAAAAGGTCGACCCGCAGGGGAGACAGGCGCCCAAGTCCAGAGGCCAGCACTACTGGCTGTCCTGAAGCTCAGCCTGGACTGAATTACAGATTTCCCTCTGGGTAGGGATCATAACCCTGCCAGTGCTTCCTGGGACTGGACTTGGGGATGGTTGACCCACATGGGAAACAAGCGCCCAAGGCTGGGGACATCATACTAGACCATCCTGGAGCTATGGTTGGCCTGTGTTACAGCTTTTCCAACTGGGAAAGGATGGGGCCCCTGCTGGGGTTCCCTGGGACCGCCACTGGGCTTGGGGATGGTCGATCCACATTGGAGACAGGCGCCCAAGGCGAGGAACATCATCCTGACCATCCTAGAGCCCTGACTGGCCTAAATTACACCTTTTCCCTCTGGGAAAGGATGTGAACCCTGACAAGGCTCCCTGGAACCACTGCTGGGCTTGGGGATGTTCGACCCACAATAAAGAGAGGCACCCAAGGCCGGGGGCCAGCACCCCGCCGTCCTGTAGCTTTGGATGAACTGTGTTACAGCTTTTCCCCCCGATGAGGGATGGGGACACTGCTGGGGATTCCTGTACTTGGGGACGGTCAACTCACATGGAAAACATGCTCCCAAGGCCGGGGACATCATCGTAGACCATCATGGAGCTCTGGCTGCCCTGCGTTACAGCCTTTCCCACTGGGAAAGGATGGGGGTCCTGCTGGGGTTCCCTGGGACCGCCACTGGGTTTGGGGTGCAGGTGCCAAAGGCTGGGGACATCACCCCGTCCATTCTGGAGCTCTGGCTAACCTGCATTACAGCTTTTCCTTCTGGGAAAGGATGGGAACCCATCCAAGGCTCCCTGAAACTGCTACTGGGCCTGGGGATGGTCGACCCACAATGAAGACGGGCACCCAGTTCCGGGGGCCAGTACCCCCGCCGTCCTGAAGCTTTGGCTGAACTCTGTTACAGTTTTTCACTCTGGGAAGGGATGGGGACCCTGCCGGGCTCCTTGGGACCACCGCTCAGCTTGTGGATGGTCTACCCACATGGGATACGAGTGCCCAAGGCCAGGGACCTCACCCCCAATTATCCTGTAGTTCTGGCTGTCATTCGTTACACCTTTTCCCTCCGGGAAGGTATGGGGACCCTGCCGGGGCTCCCTTGGACCGCCGCTAGACTTGAGGATGGTTGACCCACATGAAAGACAAATGTCCAAGGCCGGGGACATCACCCACGACTGTCTGTAGACTCTGGCTAGGCTTCATTCTAGTTTTTCCCTCCGATGAGGGATGGGGTCCCTTCCGGGGATTCCTGGGTCTGCCACTGGACTTGGGGACGGTCAACTCACATGAAGATAAACGCCCAAGGCCAGAGGCAGCATCTTGGAGCTCTGTCTGGCCTGTGTTACAGCTTTTGACTCCAGGAAAGGACAGGGACACTGCTGGCGGTCCCTGGGACTACCACTTGGCTTGGGGACAGTAGACCCACGTGGATAACAGGCACCCAAGGCCAGTGGCCAGCACCCCTGACCATCCTGGAGTTCTGGCTGGCCTGCATTACAGCTTTTCCCTGTGAGGAGAAAGGGAAACCCTGACGGGGCTCCCTTGGACCACCACTGGACCTGGGGACAGTTGACCCACATGGGCTACTAGCGCACAAGGATGGGGACATCACACCAACTGTCCTGGAACTCTGACTGGGCTGCATTACAGATTTTCCTCCAAGGTGGGATGGTGATGCTCCTGGGGCTCTCTGAGACCGCCGCTGGACTTGGGGACAGTCAACCCACATGGGAGACAGGCACCCAAGGCTGGGGACATCACACCCATCCTTCCTGGAGTTCTGGCTGTCCTGTGTTACAGATGTTCCCTCTGGGGAGGGATGGGGACCCTGCCGGGGCTCCCTTGGGCCGCCGCTGGAATTGGGGACGGTTGGCCCACATGGAAGACAAGTTTCCAATGCAGGGGACATCACCGCTGACCGTCCTGAAACCCTAGCTGGGCTGCATTACAGCTTTTCCCTATGACGATTGATGGGGACCCTGCCGGGGAACCCTGGGACTGCCGCTGGATTTGGGAAAGGTCAACCGACATGGAAGACAGGCACCCAAGGCCAGAGACATCCTGGAGCTCTGGCTGGCCAGAATTACAGCTTTTTCCTCTGTGAGGAACAGTGACCCTGCTGAGGCTCCCTGGGGCCGCTGCTGCACATGGGGATGGTCAACAAACACGAGAGACATGTGCCCAAGGCCCTGGACATCACCCCTGACCATCCTGGAGTTCCTGCTGGGCCGCATTACAGCTTTTCCCTCCAGGTTGGGAACGGGACCCTGCCGGGGCTCCCTGGACTTGGTGATGATTGACCGACATGGGAGACAGGCACTGATGTATGGGGGCAGCACCCCTAGGCCATCCTGGATCTCTGGCCATGCCACTTTACAGCTTTTGGCTCTGGGCAGATTTGGAGACCATGCTGAGGCTCCCTGGGATGACTGCTGGACTGCTGTAGATGGTTGAGCCAAGTGGTGACCATTATACAGAAAAGAAAGAGCTCCATACCAAGTGTGGATTGCATGCTCAGAAGAATCAAATGTCTGCATTACTACCACAAAACATGTTTGACAAAGTAGTGTTCAATGTCATGTTCCCAAAATGTAGTTTCTTTTTATGCTAAGCAGCCAGCATCCTCTATTCAGGGCACAAAGTTAATTTTCCAATTGCCTCTGCACCACCCGTTCCCTCCCACACCACTAACACTCCATTCACAGTCCCGCCCACCGCACTGACAATCTGCCTCCCAATTATAATGTATAATTCAGTAAAAAAACTTTGTTAAAGGGACGTTATGGTTAAGCTGCGCTACTAAAAACCTATGAAATTCAGTAAAAAAAAAACTGTGTTAAAGGGACGTTATGGTTCCAAGTAAAACCGAAAACCCCCTGTAATTCAACAGTTATGGTAAGCTATGCAACCATAACTTGTGCCACCACCGTGCATTGCTAAGTCTAACATCCAGGACATCAAAGATGACATCACAAATGTCATTGATGAAATCACTGATGACACCACAAATGTCATTGATGACATCACGTTTAACTCACTTTTTTCTTTTAGTAATATATCTTAGACAGTAATAGTTAGGAACAAATAAATCAAAAAGTACTATATTTGTAGACATATTTCAAATGTGTCCTTACAATAATTCACTTAGGGTCCACTCACAGCATATGAAACATATACATAAGAAAAATACACACTTAAAAGATGGCAATGCATTCTGTGTATGAAGATAATCAGTAAGGTTATCAACACTTTCTTATTGTTCTGTTGTTTTTTTATTACTGTACTTTCTCTGTATGTGTTCATATTTGTATTTGTACTACCTTTTTAGGGCACAATCACATCATGTGATATTTGTACATAGGGAAGTACTAAGTTTGAAGAATAGCAATCTTTTCTGTGCATAAAGATAATCAGTTAGGTTGTGAACTTTCTGCTTCTACTTCTTTTTTTGCATACTTCACTTTCTCTATACATATTTATATTTGTATGTGTTGTTGTGTCATTCTGCTTTGGATGTAGTAATGACATTATGTCATCAGGGGTTTTATCAGCTACTTATTACATGTTGCAAAGTACAGAAAACTCTAATAAAAAAACATTTATTATTTCACTATTCAACACGGGAAAATTATGAATATTGCACTTCCATCATGTATGCTGCACACAATCCTCATATTTATACATGAGTAGCTTAGTATATTCTTAAGAACTTCATAATAGAATGCTATATATATAAATGCATTGTCTAATGCACTACATAGCTCAAGATATCTATTCCAATGATCGTTAACACTTTTTCTGTCAACATTATAATAAAAATTTCTTGTACAGAGATTTTATAAAAAGTAAATACACATGTGATGTCATCAGTGATGTCAAATTTGATGTCCTGGGTGTTAGTCTAAGCAATGCACGGTGGTGGCGCGAGTTATGGTTGCATAGCTTACCATAACTGGCGAATTCCAGGTGTTTTTCGGTTTTACTTGGAACCATAACGTCCCTTTGACAACGTTTTTTCACTGAATTTCATAGGTTTTTAGTAGCGCAACTTAACCATAACATCCTTATAACAATGTTTTTTTTACTGAATTTCATAGGTTTTTAGTAACGCAACTTAACCATAAAGTCCCTTTATCAAAGTTTATTTTCCTGAATACACATATACATTGTGTGAATTTGATAGATGTTTACTAGGATTCCCTTAGTTTATATACATATAACATGCTGATCCCCCTGCTAGGGATTTTGATGTCCGCGGACTGTGCGAATGTCCGCGGATGGACGTGGACAACATAAACACTACCCAAAAACTCAGGGTGTATCTTAGATTGTTCTATCATGCTATATAAACACTGAAAAAGTTAAAAAAAGCAGCACATAAACACATTATATGAAATAATAAATAAGAAATGGAACCTATATATGTAACACATCAACCATCCATTTAAATACCATATGTACTAAAATGGAATATACCACAACAAAAAATATATGCCTCCAACATAATTACCTGACAGAAACTGTACAGCTAAGAGCAACAGCAGACCTACACAACAGTAAGAACACAATTTACCAGAAACTAGTAAGTAAACTTCATTGTTCTTATATATTTCTAAACTTCTGTATTTGGTAGATTAAAAGTAATATATATATATATTTTTTATTACACAAAAATGTCCAGTACTTTGGAATGGCTTGAGGAAAATTTCCCACGTGAGCAAATGTCTGAAGATAATGATATTAATGGTAGACACTTCTCTATATAAGCAAATTAATAACCATTACTTTATGTGCACTTAACATATATATTTTTTAACAGACCATACAAACATTGAAAATAATACACCAAAAGAGACATTAGAAAATACTCTGCAGCGCATGGAACAAAAAATGGACATGATTATGGAAAATGTCAATCTTTTGAAACATTTTGTGGAGGTCCACATATAAGAAAAAAATAAATATCATTGTCCAACATGCACCTGTTCCCCCTCTCCATGTTCCAGTGAACCTACCCCAAACCCTCAACACCAAGAAAAACGTTTTGATGAGACATCCATCCCTTCATCCCCTCCCATCCATCCTCTCCAAACCCCTAAAACCCCTGTGTTTGTGTCATTTTATGCTTCCCTGTCTCTTTCATAAATTTTATATCTGTATAAAATAAAAAAAATAATATGTGTGTTTTAATTTAGTCCTTTGTGTCTTATTTTTTTTTAAAAGGCAGTTGGGGTGTCCGCGAACAGTGTGGGTGTCCGGAATGTCCATAATTAACCAAAATGGGGGTGTCCTGAGAACACTATACCTGTCTGTACTGTCCGTAGGCAAAATTAAACTGTTCTTAGAACACACTAGGTGTTCGGAATGTCTGCAATTAACCAAAATGGAGGTGTCCTAAGGACACTATACCTGTCCGCAAGCAAGATAGAACTGTTCTTAGAACACTTTCGGCATCCCGAATGTCTGTAATTAACCAAAATGGGGGTGCCCTGAGGATGCTATACCTGTCCGTACTGTCCGCAGGCAAGAAGAAACTGTTCTTAGAACACACTAGGTGTTCAGAATGTTCGTAATTAACCAAAATGGAGGTGTCCTAAGGACACTATACCTGTCCGCACGGTCCGCAAGCAAGATAGAACTGTTCTTAGAACACTTCTGGTGTCCGGAATGTCTGCAAGTAACCAAAATGGAGGTGTCCTAAGGACACTATACCTGTCCGTACTGTCTGCAAGAAACATGGAACTGTTCTTAGAACACAATCGGTGTCCGGAGTGTCCGTAAATTAATCAAAATGGAGGTGTCATAAGGACACTATATCTGCCCGTACAATCCGCAAGCAACACGGAACTGTTCTTAGAACACATTGGGTGTCCGAAATGTTCGCAATTAACCCAAAATGGAGGTATCCTAAGGACACTATACCTGTCTGTACTGTCTGTAGAACATCTACGCACATCCGCACCACACCCATAAGTCCTATGAACATCGCGCCTGTCCATAACTGTCCGTAATACTCGTGTTGCACTTTTAATTAGTTTGAGGACCCGAACACTGTCCGTAGAACATCTGCGTGCATGCGCATGATCGTTCATGTGCATTTGGTGTCCTGCGGACACTGGTCACCTTCGTGGATGTGTTCGCGACGTCATCATGTTTTGGGCAATCCAAAGTATTTTACAGTAAATATTCACCATTGCACATGTCCCAGACAATGACCCTGACTTTTTACATACTTTTTGGAACTTTGTAAGCCTTTTTGGGGTGTTCGATCTGCACCCCTATAAAAGGCCACACCCCAGAGATGATCTTTGTTCTGTCTTCCTACTATTGAAGATTACCTGCTTTTGCTGTGCTGCCTTTGCTGAAACCTGATGGCATCCATGGATGCTGTTGTTCCACCTGGTGCTACATCTGCCTCAGCAAAACCCCCAACACCTCCACCACCACCACCTCCCCATGGGCCTGAAGAGGGGAACAGTTGTGAGGATATAGAGGAGGATGAAGAGGATGAGATAGTGGAAGTCCTTACTACCAGCACTCGCCATGAGTCTTGGATGTGGTGGTTGTTTACCATTCAGGGTGGCGTGCCAAAAGCACGTGTGAACAAGGTCACCTGCAATCAGTGCCACATGGTGCTGAGTCGTGGGAGGCCTGGTCCATACAGCTTTGGTATGACATCTATGAAGCGACACCTAAGGTCTTTCCACGGTGGGGCCGTTCGCAAGGTTGTACATTGTGATCAATGTAGTAGGTTGAGTTCCTCTACCACATCCTCCGTTTCCACTCCTGACACCACAAAGACACTCCTGTGGGACAGCACATTCCTCCAGCTGCCTCACAGGACATTCATCATGCTGTTGACCCTTACCTTTCGAGGGTCACAATATTGTGTATGTACTGCGACGCAGTGCTCTGCAGGGGGGAGAGTCTTGGGAGTGCTTTCGAGACTACCGTCAAGGAGCATGAGAAGGTCTGCCCACTACCTAAATAAGGCCCACCCTACATCTTCCTCTCTCCACCTGCCCTTTCTTATCCCCGTTATTGGTGTCCCTTCCTTATCCTCCTTTACCCTCCTCTCCTAATGTGTCGTGTGTAAATAACCCAAAAAAATATAAAACAACAAAGATCCCCCAAAAAATAAGGCTCTTTTCAGAGCCACCTTTCACAGCCCAAAAACAGAAGTGAAAAATAAATAGTGCAGGGCCCTGTGCATTTTCTAGAAGTCCGCGGACAGTTCACGGACGTCTAAAATTTTGGGGTGCTGCCCTATCATAACCATTGCACTTTTCTCCGGGAGGAAATGGTGGCTCTGAAAAGATCTGTTTGGTGGTGTTTGTGTTTGAAAAACTTCAAATGGTCAACACCTACTGCAAAATGGATGGCTGTTATTCCAAAAAAAGTTGTAATTCATCTTGCACATTTCTCAGAAAAATCTTATTGCCAGCATAAGTACGATGAACTCCATTTCTGTGAAAAATGTATGTGCTACGAAACATAATATTTTCATTGTGAAAAGAGGACATGCCAACATCTCTTTGAAAGGCACAAAAAGCCTTATGTACATTGCGCCTCGCTTTCTCCATTTGTGGACCAAATGAAGAAGAATGCAGTCACATTTGTCTCTGCGCAATACGAGAAAAAATTACTTGGGAATTTGGAAACATGTCCATGACCTTCCCAAGTCCTTCTTTCATTGCAAATTGCAAAGAAATTCCAGACACATATCGTAAACTGTGCCCTCCACAATTAATTATAATTATTTCTGGATGATGATCGTCTCCAAACTAGCAAAGAGAGGTACCAAGTCCAGCCACTTCATTCCACGCACTCCATGCTAGTGCACTTCCACATGAGGGAATCCAAGATCTGAAGCTACTCCACAGTGTTCTGCATGCACCTCCAACTAATGTATCCATGAGTCTCCAAAAATCCATATAATCTGTTTTCTGAAACACACAGCCATAGCTATCTGTTCTTCTCTCAGAAAAAAGACTTTCTGACAAACTCTCTCCTTACACAACACACCCAGTAAACTTTACTGACCAATCCCTTGCTTTTCTCATTCTCATTTGCATGCCTTTCCACCCCAAAATCCCCGTATGTAAAAAAAATCAGAGCGTGTTGTATTTAAATTTAAATAGTGTGCCCCATTTCACCTTTGAGGTTGGTTCTGAAAAGGGACTTTTTTTTGCAGATGCCTTACAGACACCTTGGACAGCCCTTCTACCCTTTACACTTCACTGTCTGTGCCATTCCCTCATTGGATACAGCTAAGCAGTCACACAATCATCCATCAATCACATCCAAGACCTCTACATCTAATTCCATCATCAGAGTTCAGCACTTCAAATGTACTGTTGATCACTCTGAGTACAAGTCTCATATCATTGGAAAGCACCTCCTACAAAAAACTACTGTACACCAAGATTTCTACTTGCAGCTACAGGCATATCCACATACAAGAATATAAACTACAGGTATGCATATTTTCTGCACAGTACATGAACAACTCTTATGAATGCATATAAACAGATTAACTGCCACTTTACCTGTATAACCTATAAAAAAAACTTACTGTCATTTTTCACATTTGCTATAATCAACTCTCACTTCTAAACCTGTCTGCTATCTATTTTTTTTTTTTACACACACAGCAATCTAAAAAATGTAAATATTAAAAGATGGGAGAAATAACAGTATAATTATAGAAAAACAGTTAGTAGTGTATTATAAAATTACACACAGTCAGGATAAGATTATGCATCTTCATACACTCAAACAGATAGACAGCATCATTGGAAAGCTCCCAGCTGAAATAACACCACTGCCTATAAATCAAATGCTTCTACTTTATTACCCATACCTTCACAAATGCATACATTCCATGCTTCTCTATACAATTTCTACCATTTACCTTATAAAAATTACAAAATAAGTATATCATTATTTCTTCTATCTCCTAACATTCAATAATACAGCCTTAAAAAACCAAGTGAGTTTCATACACTTAGTATTCTACTCATTTGCAAAGCATATTGATGTAACATATTGTAAGTAGAATATAAAGCCTGCACATAGTCAAAGGAAACTGCATTCAGACACTATGTTCTCTTATCAAACAAGTATACTATTATAAAAACATACAAATAAACGTCTAAATTAACATCAATGCTATAAACACACAAAATTACTAACTTCTTTATTTTACAATTGCAGTAAAGACCACTCTTCTGAAAAGTACAAACAACAACTCAGAAGAAACCTGCTCATTCCAAACAAAAAAGGTAAGTACAATACTACCATAATATTCTTACTGTTACTCAAACTCACTGTGCATTTGATTCATTGAATTTGTGTGCCAAAAAACAGAGATTTGTAGACCATTCTGCCCACAAATCCCCATTTGTTAAACAGGGATTAACAGGCAGAATAGCACACAAATCCCTGTTTTTCGATACACAAATAACATAACTCAGCCCCTAGAATGTTAGTATTACAGAAAAAAGAACTGTTTTAATTCTATACCATTAGATTTAGTATTAGTACTTCTGCTCACCACTAGCTTACTTTGTACTGTCATCTGAACCCAAGTATAATAACACACAAGTACAAGAATAGCCTTCCCAACTAGTTGTAGCTGCCCAATGCACAATCACTCACCACCACATACATGTTTACCATCATACTCACACACTCATGCACACAGCACACATACATTCCAGAACAGCCCAACCAATACCTTCTTTTTTTTTCAACAGACCCCAAAAAATGCCTACCAAGAACCAAGTCCATAGAAAGCAACGCAGAAGTAGAGCAAATTAAAAGTAAAGGGTCCAAAATAAGCATCCATCTCTAGCAGAATGTGTACAAAAAGTTAAAACAAAAGATCTAATAGAGTCATTAAGCGAAACAAAACAAGCTTCCAGTACAAAAACTTTCCCTCCTCTTTCCAAATGTAAATCAAAACAAAAAGTGATTTACAACAATTCAGCTACCACTGCTGGTAACACTACTCCTATAAATCTTGATGTAGTGGCAAGTAACCATACCAAAAAAAGTATATTAGAAAAAAAGATTCTGCCACAGAGTCCTTCAAAATCTTATAAAAACATGACAGAAATCATGGACAACCCTTAAAACCTACCGTACAAAATTTATTTGAGAAGCTTCTCAAAAAGAAGTTATTTATTTTAGTGTTAAACAGAATGAAACCACTAACAAAACTAACTACTAAATTATAGAAAAGTCTTCTAAATAAACAGAATGTCAACAAAAATAAATTCTTAAATATCTGTGGAGGTGAATGGAGTCACACCACCAGCACAGAACCATATTTCAATGAAGAAGCATACAAACAAAAGCGAACAAACATAATTGCCATACACAGCAGTGGAAGAGGCTATGAAAAACGTAATAATACCATTATGGAACAAGAAAAACTGCTTACAAAAATGTCCCCAGAAAATTCAGTATCACCTCTCCATTCAACTGAACCAGAACGTCCAGTATACAAATGGCCGTGCACGTCAATGTGTAACATTGCCAAAAAATCTTTCAAATGTTTACGACAGTTCCTCAATCAGTATGTGAAAGGCATAGACAAAATCAAAATGAAACTACTACAAAATATGGCTACCTGTCCAGTGCACAAACACACAGGACTACAAGGATATTCATTAGCCTGCATTTCAGGACCTATTTGCAAAAGCACCTTCCATCATATCAAAATGATATCAACACATCATTCAACTATAAGAAATCTAGTCTATAAACTTTACTATGCTAAAAGTCCTGCTTTAGCACTAGCCAATTTAAATAACAATATTCTACACGGTACAGCCAAAGATCTACTTGAAAAAATAGAGCATATCCAGAGAAAATATTTTGCAAGTGAAAGGAACTTACAAAATGCAATACCTTTACAACAGACTAGCAACAATTGTACAGATGGAAAACTTCTACTACACACATACAAAAAAGAAATACTAAAATTTAAAAGTACATCCTCTGAAATACCAAACCATGTGTGTGTGTGTTGCCGCAGAACTTTTTATAAAAGTAACAAAAACTGTAGACATAACATACAAAATTAAAGACAATGAAGAGTCCAAATGGTTTGAATTAGCTCTGTACCTTATAGCAGAAAACAAATATGAGATAAATGACCCCTTAATACTTTTCACTTACTGCACTACAAAACTTGACATCAACCAAACTCCTTCACGTGCTGTCACAAATAACTTGGAATTATTCCCACTACCAAAACCCTGCAACAACTCAATTTATATGATAGCATTATATTTCAAACAGTGCACTCCTTTCAAGCAATAATAAACCTTCAACCAAAAACAGCAAAATTACCTCCCTCTGAATTAGTGGAAGGCATTTGTGGCAAAGTTGTTATTTTACCATTAGATCTGAAAGAAAATGTAAACACTCTGGGACTACAAAGTCCAATAGAGCAATCTTTAATTGTCTTAGTAAGTGGTGTACCTACAAAAGACAAAAACAATTGGCAACAACTCGTAGACTTACATAAAGTTAGACAAGCATTGCAATATCTAAAAGACAATTATGAATACTGCAAAGAAATGAATATTGAAGAAAACTTGAAGGAAACCACTAAAATAATACAAGAGTCACCAGAATGTGGTCAATTTGAACTTCGAGATCCTGCTACACTATCCAATATTTTTAGATCATTGTACAGTTCATCCCTTACACTCTTGTGACACCGTAGATGATGCACTAGAAATTTACCAAATGCGACAAACCAAAGGATCACCAATAAGCATATTGGAAAAAGGTATAGAAGCACGTGCTTTTCCTCCACTCTTTCCTACTGGAAAAGGAGGAAGGTACGATGATAGACCCATTCAGATAACAGCATCAGAATACCGCTCATTACAAATGTATTCTGAAGATCCCAGATTTAGACAAAATGTGGAATACATATTCCACCTACTCTTTGAAAGTGAACTAGCAACTCTATGCTACAGAGTTGCGCACACATTAAAATCAGGTACCCAATTTCAAAATATGTCAGCTACGCAATTACTACAAAAAGTACAAGAAAAAGATGAGGTTCTACAATCAAGCATAACAAATCTGTTAGCAAACATGCATGGTACTAAAGAGTACTGGTTCAGACGTCACAGAGATTTACGTTGTATGATAAGAAACCTTGGCTCACCCACTTGGTTTGTTACATTAAGTTGTGCAGAATATGCATGGGAAGATTTACATGATTTTCTACGCATAGCAAACAAAAACAAAACAAACGTAGATATACTAACAACTGGAGAACTTTGCTCTCTAGATCCTGTTAATGTTTCAAGATATTTCCATCATCGCTTCATTGCTATGCTACACTTTATTTGTAATAAAACTGTTCCTCCCCTTGGAGAAGTGCAACACTTCTTTTGGAGAAAAGAATACCAAGGTAGTGGAGCACCACATATCCACATGCTTTTATGGATATTAAAGATGCTCCTAAATTTGGTCAAGACAGTGATTCCACTGTTTTACAGTTTATCGAAAAATATGTCACTTGTGAAATTACATCAGAAGCAACAAATAGTGATCTTCATGCACAAATTTCACAATTTCAAAGACACAAATGTGGGAAATATTGTTGTCACAAATACAAATACAAAGGGAAATACTACACCAAATGCCGCTTTGGTTTCCCTAGACCAGTTACAGAAACAGGTAAAGTGAACAACTTCATGTCTTCAGTTAGACATAGTGTTAAAAGTAAATCACCTAAGAACACATATTACATAAAAAGAACAGAAGAAACAAAATGTATCAATGATTACAATGCAATCATTGCCCTCTTATGGAATGCAAACATAGATGTGCAGTACATTGCAGACAATTCCACTGCAGTTGCATGGTATGTTACAGCCTACTTAACCAAAGCAGAAAAAACAGAGCTGCAAGACCTCTGGAATGACCTGTCATTGGACAAAACACTGTCTCAGAAATTGTACAGCTTAGGCATAAAAATGCTCTCCCATAGAGAATGTGGCTGCTACGAAGCTGCAGATCATTTAACCGGTACTGCTTTATATGGAAAATCTGAAAATATATTATGGCTAAGTCTTGGTCCTGCAAAATCTAGAAAAAGAGTTCTCAAATCGTACGACGACATAGAAACAATAGCCAAAAATTATCCCAACAGCAAAGACATTTTGAAAAATAATTTCCTAGACTACCCAAACAGAAGTACCACATAGCCCAAAACTTACATACAAAAATAGTATAAAACCTGATGAAAACAAAGGTAGATACAGAGTGACAAACTGTGAAGGCAGCTTAGTGAAACTTGCCAAAAGAAACTTAATTAATCATATAAAATTGTCATTAAAAACTCCTCAACATAAAGAACTATATTACATGTCCCTGCTACAACTTTTTAAACCACGGAGAAAAGAAGAAGAGATACTAGGTATCTATGACTCTTATGAAGAGATGCTTTCAAAGCAAATGAAAGCACTATAACCGATGTAAACTTTACACAGTACAAAATAATGTTGCACAATGAAGAGCAACACGAAGAAGAACACCAGGCTCAACTAGATAAAGAAACTCCCGACAGTAGTCAACCTTCTGAAACAGGAAGCCAAGAACGACTGGGACAGCCGCTAATAGCAAATGAGGCAGAATTAACTATGACAGAAGAAGAAAACACCATGTGTCACTATGAAGAGGATACAGAAGACTTAACTGTATTACAATCAAAGCTACACAAAGAGCAGCATACCATTTTTCAAGTGTTAGGCAGAATCCTGTGCAGCTCACTTAGGGAACACTACAGAAGATTAGGACTACAGGTGAGAGCAATAAATCCCCTTTGGTATCAGTCTGTACCACAAAGATTTAGTTGGTAGCTGTGGCTGAGCAGTCAGACTTATCTCAAGAGGTAGATGAGCAGTATTCAGGGTTTACACAATAGGCCTACAGTACTATGGCACAAGGAAACATTGACCAAAGCTTTGTATTAAAAAGTAGGTATATATTTATTTCATACACTTCTAGTTAAACACATCTATCACAGTTCTTAAAGCAAGTTAAATTCAGTCAAGGAAAGTATACACAACTCCCTAGTTAAATTGTAGACAAGTTTGAGCAAGAGTGAAAAATGAGCAAAACAGCACAGTGTAAACCAAACACAAATGGCACTCTAGCAATTTCTCACAAGGGAGGGAAAGCACAAGTTAGAAGGAAATATCTTATTACACACCCTAGCAACACTTTCCATAAGTTTGTGAACCAGATTAAGCAAGGCAGTGCATCAGTATAGTAAATACTTAAATGAAAACTGAGCAAAATGGCATTTCACAAGGTTTAAAGGTAGGAAGGAGAGGGTGGTTATAAGAAGTAGGTGCACCAACACATTTCTAGTTGAGAAGCAATCAAGAGAAGGCAGTTCTAACAAATTTAGCCAGAGTCAGTAGGCCTGTGCCAGAGTTAGTGGTACAGGGCAAGGGCCGAGGAGCAAAATGTACTTGTAGCTGCAGTCATGTCTTTGGTTAACGATTTGAAAAGTTGGATGCAGAAGTTGAAAGACAATGTTAAGAGAGAGGGGTGGACAACCTCACAGGTAGGTAAAGGATTTAAAACACCTTTAGCACTACGACGCAGAAAGGGCGGCCTGGCAGAACAATGCACCTTTAAAATGAAGAAGTGGCTCCCGTGGTGGCGGTTGTTCCTGGTAGTTCCTGCAGTTTGGGGGATCCAGCAGAGGAAGAGAGGCTCTAATCATGGAGAAAGGTTCGAGTTACTGCACTACCCAGGGATGAAGCCTGCCGCGGTGCTGCCCGATGAATAAAAGGTACGCTCCTTTAAATCGCGGTCCGGGTGGATGGGTGCCTGGCTATCCGGTCTCCAAGTACAGGGTGCTGGCGAGTCGACCAAGGCAGGTCCGGGAAGGCGATTGGTAAACTGGTTGGCCTCACCAGCTCAAGGGAAGAAGGCTCTTGCAGAGGAAGATCTTCTCTCGTCGTGTTGAGAAAAGTGGTGAGACGCTGCAGCAGGGCTTCACCGGTGGTTCAGTCATTGCAGATGTCTTTGGCTTCTCTTCTCTTTGGCTTCTTAGTTCCAGTCTTGCTCTTCCAGTCCTCAGGACCCTGCTTTTATGCAAAAAGATCCCCATTCATACAGCCTAGCTGTCACTCATACAGTGGAGTGGTCATCTTGTCGGGAGACCCTCCAGCCTATCAGGATAGAGTGCGACATTGGTTGCTGAGGCAACCCTGTCTAAGTAAAGCTAATATTAAAATACACCGGTGGTATGTTAGAGGCTATCAGAAAATGTGGTAGCCTCGAACAATGGGAAAATCCCATAGGAAAATATTTGCGGTTGAATATTTTCAGTAGTATCCACTGCCACCAGCCAGAAACTTTGTAGAGAGGGACTGTACGGTACCCGCTCGAAGATTAACATAAGGGAAAAACGATTAACCCTTCCAGTGCCTCCATGGTAAGATCGGTTGTACTGGTCTAGTTCACAAAGAGTGAGTATTAAAGTCAATGGGGACTTTACATGCCCTGGGAGACAGTAGTCAGTCCCAGGGTATGAAGTCTATGTTAGGGGGTCACTACGACACCCCTGTGTCACAGCACATAGGGTGCTGTGTAACACATGTGAATAAAGATGGTTCCTATGGAGAGGAGAGAAACTCTATAGGCATTAAACACAAAAATAGCCTAGAACACACATAGCAAAAAAATGCCTAAGAGTGGGAAAAAGAGTCTCACTCTTAGCAGGAGAAAAAACAAACCCTTAAAATCCAGCAAAGCTGCTGGGGACTCTATAGGTAAGGGAAATTAGCCATAAGATGAGAATTCTCGCTAACAAGAAGTAACAAAAGAAATTGCACATGGTGTACAACATGAAAATAAAGAATGTACCTGCCAAAATTTCAAACCTATACTACTATATGTCACTGGTGAAGCTGGTTCAGACAAAATATTCTTAATCAAAATCATCTTCAAATTCCTTCAACAATTGACAAACAACAACATGTCAGCTGTTGTAACTGCCCCCACAGGTTTCACTGTGCACAACATAGGTGGTGTCACTTTACACGGATTACTACTCCTTCCAGTAGAACACCAAAACAAATTAGAATATTACAAACTTTCTACAGAAGCTGCAATGGAATTACACAGAGTGTTAAAACAAATGAAAATGCTGCTAATAGATGAGGTGAGCATGGTCTTGAATCTAATGTTGGTTTTGATTCACCTCAGATTACAAGAAGTACTCAAAACAAATTATGAAGAGCTCTTTGGAGGAAAACACATCATTGTTTTCAGAGATCTTCAATTGACACCAGTGAAAGGTGAACCTATTTTTAAAACCTTAGGACACAAACTCTGCCGTAAAACTGTTGGCAGCATAGGAAATGTTAACCTTTGGCAACATTTTCAATACAGAGAATTAACAAAAAACATGCGCCAGTCTGCAGATCTCACCTACGCCAACATTTTTAAAAGTATTAGAGTTGATGTACTATCTCAAGAAGCACAAGCAATATTAAAAACCCGGCACATCCATACACTCTATAGCCATAACTCATTTGCTACTGGTGTCATGGACCAATTAGCACACAAAAATGTCACTTGTATGTCCTTGATGCCAACTCTTGCAAGCTTTTCCAAATTCAATGAAACAATGTTGAAAAAGAAATGCAACCAATAATTGAAATTTGCTCCACAGACAAACTGAACGTACATGGTATGACACTACCCATGTTTCAACAAGCCACAACAAGATTAAATGCCTTAGAAAACTCTATCTCCAACACAGCTGGTTTGGAGAAAATATTAAAATTATCTTTAAACTGTAGAGTAATGCTTAAACGTAACCTTGACATGGAGCAAGGACTAGTTAATGGAGCACTTGGTACACTTGTTGGCTTTCAGACATACCCACGTGACAACAACATTCAGTTTGTCAATATTCTCTTCGACAAACTATCAGAAGTAAAAAGAATAGGATGCTTAACAGCTCAATTCCTTCTTTTCAAAGACATGTATGTACGCAGAGAGCAATTTTCTCTAACTCTAGCATACACAGTCACCATTCACAAATCACAAGGTCTTACCCTAGATAAAGCATTGGTAGATATTGGGAACACAGTCTTTAAAGAAGGCATGAGCAACGTAGCACTATCACGCTTATGTACACTTGACGGTCTATTTCTAATCAACTTTGATGCAAGTAAAGTAAACACTTATATTCCTTGCATTTTAGAATACAATAGACTATGTTCACTGTACAACCCCCATCTAAAAACGTATCCTGTTCCACAAAAAGCAAAACGTTATAAAAGAAAAGTACTTCAAAGAGAAATGCAACAGTATCTCACTGCAAATCCTCCAAAGAGAGTAAAAGAACCTAATACTTCATCAATTACTACAACCAAAGAAGAATGTACTACTCAAAGTAACTCAGATACTTCGTCAGAGAAGCAACACACACTCTGAAGAAGTTACTTGGACACAGAACTATCTGGTCCATTCAAATTTTCAAATGTAACTGGTGAAAATTGCTACACAAATGTAGCAATAAATATTCTATTTCAATTTCCACCAATTACTAACAATATTTACTTACACAATACTGACCAATTGTGTTTGCAAATGTTAGTCCGTCATAGAAATGCAACCAACAATCCTGACAACCCTTACAGTGTTCATGGAATAAGACAAGAATTGGACTACTGTGCTGGAATGGTGAAAGTCACTATAAACTCACAAGAGAATCCACAAGAATTTATAATGTACTTACTGCAAGTACTGGAAAACAAAAATATACCTATAAATGAAATCTTCCAGATTTCATACATATGGAAACATACATGCACTCTCTGCAACAATGTGTCACAAGAACAAATCCCTAATGAATGCTTCATGTATGTATCCATATTTAACTGTGAATCCGTTCCATTTCAGCAACTTGTACAAAATGCAAACCATGGCAGATTATGTACTACCTGCAATCCAGATAATCGCTCCACCTTACAAATGCAAACACATAGTAAATACTTAACACTAATGCTTCTAATGCCTCTACGTTACAATGCAGATGGTACGAAAAACAACTGCAACTCACTGGATTCACACATGGTCAAGTATCACTTGTTAAGAAAACCTTCACAACAGTAGGTATAACACCATTACTATAAAGCAAAGATTACGAGCAAATCTTATAAATGCTTATTTAATATTCTTAAAACCAAAATGTAATAACTAATCTGTGCATAAACATTAATAAAACTTCAATTAGAAAACTATAAAAAGTTACTATACGCCAACAGGAATCTAACTGCCTCAAGATTCTGCAACAACCAAACAGATAAATCAACACCACTGAATTATAAAAAGAAATACAGAGTTAGAATACGCCAACAGGTATCTAACTGCCCCAAGATTTTACAACATCCAAACAATAAATCAACACCACTAAAATATAACAAAAAAAAAACAGTTAGAATACGCCAACAGGTATCTAACTGCCCCAAAATTCTGCAACAACCAAACAGATAAATCAACACCAGTAAATTATAAGAAGAAATAAACAGTTAGAATATACCAACAGGTATCTAACTGCCCCAAGAATCTGCAACAACCCAACAGGTCTATTAGCAAAGTTAATAATATAAATAAAAATCCATAATCAATTACAATTTGACATCACAAATCTAACAATCTGCAACAACCAACAGATAGAACATTAGCAGAAACAACAAGTAAACACTAAAAACAAACAAAACAAATGTACTATACCATAACAAAAAAAGTTTTTTTTTAATCCAACATGGATTTTTTTTTCCCACAGACCCAATGATTTAAGCAACAAACACAGAAACTGAGCGAATTGCACGGTACACTGGTTTGTAAACTACTAAATATGAGGGTTGAAATAAAGCATAAATGTCTATCATGCAAAGTAATAAGTCTTTATAAACTATTTACACTAACATGATCGTTTCTTTTATCACAGAAATTGAAAAAAGAATATCTGCTCCAATTACCCACGTTATGAAAAAATATATCCAACCACAAAAAATCAAACTGTTACTATATTATAATAAATAAAACTCATAAATACTGCTCCATAACACAACCATTGAAGCAAATATCTAACCATACACCACAATACAAAATGTTTACTTCCATGGATATGTTATACTGCAGTGCTTGTTACCAAACTTTTCAATATTAATGACATGACGTAGACAAAACATCACATACAAACTATACAAATCAAACACAACAGAAACTGTATATGTGCAAATATTTTATAGATGTTTGATTCTATGGGTGTGATATATCGCTGTGATATGCTGCTGTGGTTGTGGCCAGGGCCTAGAGTCTTGGGTGCATGGCCTACAGTGAGGCAGAGCGAACAGGGAAATGTGTCAGCGGAGCGGACATAGATATCACACATTTTTGGTACCTACTTTTTGGTATTTTTTTTAAAAAACTACTGGACGAATTTTCACCAAATTTACGAAAGCACGCTTTCGGCACCAAGCCGCTGATCCTGCTGCAAATTTGGTGAAAATCTGTCCAGCGGTTTGGGCTGTAGGCGTGACAAAGTTTTTTCCCCATTCAGTCTATGGGAAAAAAAGAAATTTTGGGGGGGCAAAATTGTAGGGGGTCCCAAAACAGGTGTTTTTCATCCCAGAAGTATTCAAATAGTCCAGATGTTCGGGTATGGGCTTGTGATGTTTGCGAACACTTCAGATGTTCGGGGACATCGATGCCTATTTCTGCATTATTGGGTTGGTGAAAAACAGTTTTTGGATGGCTTAGAACTTTGGGGCCACTCAATGAAACTGCATGAAATTTGGGAATTTTATTCTAGACCTGATTCAGAAAGGTGGAGCTGTTTTGTCAAGAGGGAACAAAATTAGAGTGGGGTCCCAAAATATTGTAAAGGCTTATAAATGTGGTGCCATTTGATAAATCCACACAAAAGTTTGCAAAGAGATTTTAGATCTGGATATACATGGATTTGAAAAGTTGGGTGGAATTTTGGCAAGAGGGGGCTAAATAAGAAGGGTGGTCTCAACATTTTTAGATGGCTTATAACTTTGTTGCCATTTGGCGAATGTAGAAAAATGTTTTCAGAAAGATTATAGACCCAACTTTGAATGTTTGTGTAAAGTCTGAATGGATTTTGTCAACTGGCGACTAAGTTATAAGACTATTCTATGTACATATATTTTGACACGTTTGAAAAAATAAAACATGGGCGGAGTTCCAGCAAACTCATGTAAGGAGCATTGGCAACGACCTAAAAGCATTTTTTTGCAAAAGTGCCAGTGCTTTATTTTTTGACAAGTGTCATAATGTAGGTACAAAAAATAGTGATATACTTTAGGTGACTGAGGTATAGCCTGTGGCCATGGGCATTGGCCAGATTGTTTGAGTCATGGCATAAGGTCATGACCCGGACAATCTGGCTACCAGCCAGGACCATGAGGGAAGACAAAAGGGGTTAAAGTGGCCATGTCCACCTGGGACTGGCTATTTGGTAAAGTTATTCAAAAGTGGGATAGGTTTGAAAGAGCAAAACAATGTGATTGTGATAATATGGTCATAGCCTTCTGCAGGCTTCCATGGAAAGGAAAGAGGGGCTCTGATGGAGACCAGCCTTCCCTTTCCATGGTGGCGATCTTGGAAAAGGATTTTCCTTTCTACAGCGGGATGATGGAGACGTCCCGGTGTAGGAAGTAAATCCTTTTTTTAGCTCCCCGGGTACCTGCCTTGGGAATGCAGGGTGCTAATGGCTTTCATCCCCCATCGCAGGGGCTGGAATTGCAGATAACGGTCCGGAGCCCTCATTATCCACCTTTGCTTTGCTTGGGCTGATAACTTGGTCTGCCGGCCATTATCCCATGTTCCAGTTCCTGGAACAGAGGATGAACGCAACATTATTCCCATTAGTATAACACAAAATGCTAATGAAAATGTTGGAAAATCTTATTGAGTCTATGTACTTTACTGAGAAATGTAAAGTAGATGGAATCTATAAGATTATTTTTTTTGTTCTATTTTTTAAATGTGAAAGGTGGTTCCTAAAGGAGCCTTTCTTATGTTGTTTTTTGATGCACTTTTTTGTTTGCAGGAGAGATTAGAACGTAGGTGGGGAGAGAAATCAGGGAAGAGGCACCACACACTAATACGGAGGGGCAGGTGGACAGGGGAAGATGTTGCATGTGTCTTACTTCTAATGTTGGGAAGTGTTTCTCACGCTCCTTGATTACAGCTTAAAAAGCATTTTGAAATTGCTTCCCTCTGCAGAGTGGTGTGTTGCAGTATATGCAGAAGACTGTTGTCTTCGAAACATATGGATCAACAGCCTCTTTTTGCTTGCAAGGTAGCTGGTGCGGTTTTGTGTCCCACAGAAGTAGGCTTTGTGGTTACAGTGTTAGTTGAGGAAAATGAGGTGGAGAAAGGCACCCTACTACTTGCTAAGAAAGGAACAACCTTTCTGAAAGCATGCAAGTAATTAGATTTGGTGTGGCGGCACATGGAGGTGGTCCGATAGGAGTACTGTCCAGTTAGTCTGTGACTGATTACAACATTGCACTCAGTGCATTTCACTTTGGTAGCTTTAGCCTTTGGTATATTCCCGACAATGGTAAATAACTGCCCCACTCAGGATTCTCTCAGTTTTGCTAATATTCTTCCAAGTATGTGTTTTGTACTAGATTGTTAATGAATAATGAGTAAGAATAGGTGTAGGAGCTGTGCAAGGGTACATTTTGAGCTCGAAGGTTCCTAGAGTAGTAGAAAATGCAGTTCTGAACTGTCCTCGAAGCACAGACCCGATCGCAAATTGCGACGCGTTCACACCACATCATCATGTGGCACTGTCTGACTGTCTGCGATGACATAAGACATTCACGGACGTCGTCGGACGCAAAAACAGTGGAAAACTTGCTAAAATTTTAAAGACTTGTTAAAAATGATGCTAGATGGTGGGAAATGGACGAGTTTTAAGATTAAACATTGTACATTGGACAAAAATGTTGCTATATTGGGGTAAGTATGATATTAGTAAGTTGTATGAAAATAGTTTGCACTGGTAAAAAGCCATGACAGTCAATCAAAAGACTTTGTTAAAGGGATGTTATGGTTAAGTTGCACTAATAACAACCTATGGAATTCAATGAAAAAACTTTGTTAAAGGGACTTTTTGGTTACAAGTAAAACCGAAAAACCTTAGAAATTTGCCAGTTATCATAAGCTAAGCAACCATAACTCGTACCACCACCTTGCATTGCTAAGACTAACCCCCAGGACATCAAAGGTGAAGACTATTGAGAGAGAATGTGGTATGTTAAACACCAGGCAGCTAGGCAGTGCTCACCCAGCAACAGGGATAGGGACTGAGCTCCCCTACCCTCTCTGTCTCATCTTTCTTCTGCTAGTTACCTCATACATATAAGTCCTGTCCATTAGGTAGACAGTACTGTGACGAGGAAGAGTGAGGGGACAGTAAGTATGGATAACTCGAAAAAGTATTGACACAAGGAAGAGCAGGGCAATGTAGAGCCCTTTGCAGAACCAAGACAAACATGCTAGCTATCTGAAACTCTATCTGCCATACAAACTGATGAAGGACTCTACTCAGTGTCAGTACTGCCCCAGAGGATCATCGAGCTGGGGTGCAAAGCTGCGCAGAGAGGACACGCTGCAGACCTGAACGCCTGGAGAGAGAAGGCAGGGGGCGAGAAGGCAGAGAAGAGCCAAGACTTAACCAATGACTGCAGAACCAGATGTCTGGTGACAGGAATGCAGCCATCCAAGTGGTCCAGGATGGGGGAAACTCCAGCATGGCAGAGCCACCGAAAGCCGAGAACAGACTGCGAGAGCTCAGGAGAAGCCTGAGAAGCTTACCAGTGTTGCAAGGGGCCAGAACCCCGTCAGACCACGTTGGAATGTATGTGGAGGGGGTCCAGGAAGGTACTGGGACATCCTAGAGGCTGTGGTTAGGAGTTCGTGCAGAACCACCTTATCATCCCAGTGGGACCAAGCCATGAGATCAAATATGGATACATACAGTAAAACAACACCGCATAGAGACCTGAAGAGAAGCCTAGCAAGATAGTGAACTGGGCCCGATTAAGAGACATTACAAAGCTGAGAAGGGGGGCTGGGACTTGATAGTGAGAAGCTGAGAAAGTGATACATAATTTTAATACATCTTGTAAGTATAATATATTTCAGTGAAACATCATACACTCCAAACAACATGTGAATTCAGAACAAATGAATGTATTTGTATGATCAAACATGTTATGAGACTTCATATCTTCATCATGGGTCTTGACCAGTTGATACTTCTAAAAACAATAAAAGAAATAGGCTTTTGTAGGTTTGATCCTAAATGTTCCTACAAACAGTCCATATAAAATCTTATCTACAAGTACATTCCAAAAAACTATCATCTTGACAATACTCATTCCAACTTAGAATTTCATCATATGTGTTAGAACATCTACCTTAATATTTCCATGGTCCCAAACGGACCAATGTTCTACAGAGTAGAAAGGCAGGGGCTTGCCAATATGTCTATAGGGCAGTCCATCCCTTATAACAAACAATTACACGATAACCAGCTATTGTTGTCTCTGAACAAAGTGTCAAGATAAATAAGCTGTAAGATTAAAAATAAAGAGACATAGGCAAACACAGTTTCTTCTAAAATAGAGTTTGAAAAGGCAGAAGTCTTCACAGTGCCATACTATTTGTTAAACAATGTCCTCCGCCTATCAATACAATGTATGCAAAACGCATTTCAGTGTGCTGAATCACGAAGACATCAGTACTGTATTAAAACCTGACAGATCATTAAACAGAACAATTGTGTAACTCACCCAGTCTTATGCATGAAATACTGTCAGGTTAGTGAGAGTTGTTTGACTGAGCATTGTTAAAGTCAGAGCGATAAGCAGACCTGTGACCTGTGAAGCAAGAAAGTCACTGTATGAGTGGAATAAATTACCTTGGATAACAAAGCATAAACTGAGCTCTCAATGAAATAGCATAATCATATCAAAAAAATAACTCACCACATGATAGAGGTATGCACGCTATGCAATAAAAGGTGACATTGTTCACTGCAGGTTGTTATTGGTGGCCTTGAATGTCTTCTGCTATCATATATAAACAAAGGATTGTAGTATCCCCTCTACATTATATCTTAGCTACTTAGTCAAACCCAACTACTGGGTATACTGTCATCAGTAGCAGTTAATTTCTATTCTTAGTATTTTACCTCTAAATAGGGTTTGCAAGGTCCAAGCATGTAGTTCAGGGAGGACTCACAAATAAGATGGCCACTTCATAAAGAGGTGTGCTTTAGACATGTGATGATGTCATCCCGCTATGACAGCGGTGACATCATCCATGTAAACATTCAATTTGAGTGAAATTGCTTGCAGATTCTATTAAAGATGTTAAAGTGCGCTAAATTCAACCTGTATCGCAGTAAAGAAACTGGACGATGTGTGTCCTTAGACAGTTGATATTAAGTAGTGTAATTATTGGGGGTCTAGTGTATACCACACATATTGAGACAAAACATTTGTTTTAAAGCATGTTAGATTTGCCTAAAGCAGCCCATGAAGATGCCCATGGTCTATTTGTCTAAAATAAATAGATGTAAAAGAAATTGCTGCCCAAAGTGCCATACCAGACCCCAGAGTGTAAAACCAAAGATTTCCAAAGTGGTACTGATGGGCGAAGTCTGGATACCCTGGGTTTAAAAAAAAGGATGAACACTGGTCTCTTTTAGGGATCAATTTAAATATGACATTAGGAATTTTTAACAATACAAGTAAATCCTAGACATTTTGGATCAAAAATGTCTGCTAATGCAAAGGTCAGAAGAGATGTGCATAATTAGACAACTAGGCATTTCCTCATATACTCATTCCTCTCTTGGGCATAGAATCTGACTCTTTGAGAAGTACAGAGTCTAACCGTTTATGATATTCTATATAAAGTCAAGTCAAGATATGGTTTTGTGTGTCTAACTTCCAGGAATGTACATTCTGATGCCCTTTTCTGTCCAATGATTATGCATTTTGGTTAGTACTAGAGGCACATGTCAAAATGAAATAATTATGTTCTAGTTGTGATAAACAAAATTAATTCTATCCAGATTATTTTGTATGTCTAACAAATGGGAGTGTATAATTTGATGCCCTATTCTGCCCTAAATGACTCCTTTACTTTAATACTAAAGGGTCATGTCAACATGAAATAATAATGTCCCTGTTGTGACAAAATATCAAGAATTCTGTCCAGACTGTTTAAGTAGTGTTGTTTCCACCTGTTTAATGTATATTAAATGTTGTACCTCACAATTCCCTACAGGTATGGTCCCAGGTAGAACTCTTCATTCATTCCCAAAGGGGCGATTGCATGGAGATGGTACATCCAATGCAACTCCCGCTGTGCTAGCTTCCTAGCCAAATCACCTCATCTAGGTAGGGGATGTACTATTTCCAAAATGACACATCTCATTTGAGCTCTTGTATGCTGATTATCCCAGAAATGTGTACATACTGGTGATTTCATGTTAGCTGTTCTGAGATTTGACTTATGTTCTGTCCATCTTTCTTCCGCTTTTCCTGTTGTTTGGCCCCCGTAATATTTCCTGCAAGGCCATCTTAATGCATAGATGACATTCTTGCTGTCGCAAGTGGCGCAATCATGCAGTTTGATCTTTTTCCCTGTATTCGGGTGTATAATGTGGTCCCCGTTAATCATGCTAGAGCAACATTGGAAATCGATACAGGCAAAAGTGCCTAGTTTAGTATTATGCAGCGTTCTGTACACAGATTTTTTAGGCCTTTCTGCCCTGACCAAAGTATCTCTCAGATGTATTCCCCTCTTTTATGCCATCATAGGTAGGTTCTGGAAACAACCGGTGTAGGATGTGGTATAGCTTAATCACATCCAAACTTTTTGTATCAGAAAACCATAAGGTATGTATCATCCTAGTACTTTTTTTTAAGGGCCTGGTTTCAGAAGGTCTTCTCTCCTGTGTATCTCCGTTCTGGATATGGCTTTCTCAAAAATATCAGTCAGACACCCTCAATCCTTAAATCTGTCTGCCATCAGGTCATATTCTCTCTGAAGGATGTCTGTGTTGGAGGCTATCCTTTTCAAGCTTAAATACTGATTATATGCTAAACTTTCTTTCAGGTGTGCAGGTTGAAAACTGTTGAAATGCAGTGTGTTGTTAACATCAGTTGGTTTCCTATATATGCTCGTAAGCAGTTCTCCTCCTGTAAAGGTAACCAAAACATCTAAAATATGTATATTAGATTCCCCTATTTCCAGGGTGCATTTGATGTGTTGATGACAGCCATTCAGATACTCAAAAAATGTTCCAGCTTAGGGCCTTTCCATATGACAAGCATGTCATCTATATATCTTCTCCAGAATATTATTTTGTAAAACTAAGGTTGCGTTTCTAAAATGTATGTTTTCTCAAAATTAAACATACAAATGTTTGCATACATAGGTTCTAACGAGGAACCCATAGAATTCCCTTGTATCTGGAGGTAGAATTTCCCTTCATACCTGAGGTAGTTGTTGTATAGAATTAAATTAATTAATTCCATGGAAGTAATCATATCGATCTGCATATTTTTCATGTTCCAGCAGGAACCATTTCATAGCCTCAATTCCTTCTCCATGCAAGATTGAAATGTAGATGCTGTTAACATCTAAAGGAACAAGAATTAGGTCTGTATCTGTGAGATGTAATTCATTCAGTAGATGTAAAAAATGGGTGGTGCCCTTGAGATATGTCGATGTCTGTTTTACTAAAGGTTGTACAGCTGTGTCTAAGTCAATTGCCAGAGGGTCAAACACACTCTTGCTTCTTGCCACTAGGGGTCAGAACAGAGTGTTGGTTGGATTTGTATGCACTTTAGGGAGGCCAGAGAATACCGGAGTAACCAGAAATGTTTTTATCATGAAATGATCTGTGCTTGATGTTATCCATTCTTATTCCTTGGCTTTAAGGATAGTCTTTTCAATCAAGGCCTTTATCAAATTTGTTGGGTCACTATCCAATATCAAGTAAGTCCTGGGATCCTGTAATAGCCCCAGGCAACCCTGATGGTAAAGTGGGTTATCCAAAATCACTAGGGCTCCCCCTTTGTCTGCTGGTTTCATTACTATAGAAGTATCAGCTACCAATTCCTTCAGAAGCTTCAACTGAAGCCTTCCGATGTTACCCTGTTGGTGTGGACTGTAGTTGATCTTCTTGAGATTCTTTGTGGTTTTTAGCATGAATATCAATTACTGGATGATTAGTTTGAGGATGACATGAGATTTTGGATTTCATTTCCATGTAATCCAAATATACCAATGTTTCTTGTACTTCTGCTAATGTCTCAAAAAATTCTTTAAGCTCTGTTTACCTTATCAATTTGAACAGGTTAACTTCTTCTAAATTAGAGCTGTTATTTATTGGAATAAATTATAAGCCTAAATTGAGTGTGTCAATCTGCACCTTGTTCAGTTGTTCAGAAATAATAATCAAAATGATGGACTCTATTATTTGTTCCTTGCCCTTGGCTTTCTTTTACCTTCTTCTGCCCTTCTCCTGTCTAAAAAAGGAGCAGGTACTGGAGTGGTTATAAAAGTTGTAGTACTTGGTTTTATCTGCGGTATTACCAGTGCTTGTGTAGTAGTTGTGGTATTATTGTTGATTATGTTGTCTCCTTCTCCACTTGTAATATCACTACTATCTGTATTCCCAGCAGTGGGAGGCTGTCTTGGTTGTCTGTTGGGTATTGGTCTCTTGATGTTAATGAAATCTTGGCAGGAATAAATTACATCCCTGGCATAGTATAAAGTGTTCCTGCAGAACCTCCTAATCTTACACTGTTCTTTATCCTCACAGTAGGATTTCAATTTCCAGTTGGTGCCTTCAATGATCATATTTGTGATTTCCTGAAATGCTCATCTTTCCTACAAAGTGACCCATAGACTCTCGATTCATGCAACACCCAATTTACTTGTGTCCTGGAAAAGACAACACCATTCAGGCTTCCTCCACTTGAGGCGTGCCTCACCTTCCATCAGCATTAGAATTGCAACTGCAAACTTCTTGATGGCTCTGGCCTTGGCGAACACCAATGAACTAGAACTGAAGTAGATATAATTTGCATTTTCCCTATACATGTGCAAGATCCACTAAGTCGAAATCATGGGCTTCCAGTGGCATTGATCCAAACAACTAACAGTATGTTTTGTTAGAAATTTTGAAATTGGGAAAAATGGCATGATCTGCTGCAGGTGGGAAATTATGTGCTCTGTCTTATACTTTATACAGTTTAAGGAAATAGCTTGTAATCATGGTGTTCATATCTCAAACACAAATGCATTGGAATCACTGTATTTTGTTGTTAGGTGTCATTTTTCTTACTTTTATGATGGATGACACATGCATTTGTAATGTGTAATTGAACGCACAAATGTTATGTTTTGTTTTTTTATATTATAAAAATATAATCACCTAATCACCCTTTTCCGTGATGTAATTTATTTTAATATGGGAGGTATCCTACAACATTTCTACAATGTCAGTACTAACACATTATATTCTCCTAGTCTAAACAGGTATGTGTCCCTAAAGAATACCTTTGTTTACTTTTATCTAAATCCCACCACTATTACCCAGTTAACTTTAAACTAACTATATGCCTCAGATAATTTTACAGCCACTATGAGAATTTGAAAGAAGATCACGCTTTGAGGTAACCCACCAGCCCGTTTGTCACACTTTATTCCTGTGTGGCTTATACTCCAGATTTGTTCCATTGCTCCCATCCCATAACATTTCCTGGTTCCCCATTTGCATTTTTACACTTTGATTTTCCCTCTCTTCTTTATTCATTTTGTATTTCTTCCACTCGAATCATCTTGGTTTGGACTCCATAGATTGTCTGTCTGGTCGTATTTGTCCTCTTTTTAGGCATACTTTGCAGCAAGTTCCTGGGACTTTCACTGCATAGGCTACTTAGTCCATTCAATGATATGGAAGTTTTCACAGGAGTTTGTCCACTGTCAAAACTGCACAGCAGACACATTTGTGTATGGGCATCTGGTTAGGTCCCTTGACCCTTCTCTCTGCTCATAGGTTCGAGTGCCGCCAATTCTCCGGGTATATATAGGGTTCTCTTTCTCCCCGCCTGTAACATAAAACTGAATGAGTTTCCTTTGAAAAATAAGTGTCTCTATCATCATTTTTTTTCATTTCAACCCAACCCTTTAAAACCCATTTATGTATTACCTTTAAACATTCCATTCCTTCTACTCCTCAAACTATCCAGAAGAGACCACATCACTCCAGCCCTAAAAACACTACACTGGCTCCCAGTAAAACTTTGCATCACCTTCAAAACAATGTGCATAACACACAGGGCAATCAGCGGACAAGGAGCAGAATTGCTACAAAAGAAAAAAACAGTCTACAAACCAATGAGACCCCTCCGATTAAGCAACGAAATCCGCCTGGAACTCAAACCATACCTTAAGAAAAAACTTGGAGGCACCTCCTTCTACCACTTAGCCGCACAAACCTGGAACAACATCCCAAAAGAAATAAGAAACACTGAAGATCACCTAAAATTCAGGAAATCACTAAAAATCTGGCTCTTCAACACCACAGACTAAATCTGGAAACCGAAACTGGAAAAAAGATGACTAATCCGGAAAGGACACGGACATCCCCGACCCGAGAGGATATCTCCCACGGCACCTGGACGGGTGACACCGGATAGACTGGAACACAGGCGGCACGCACGAAGACTGAGCCAACTCCCCCAGACAATCCCACCAACACTTTTGCCCGTCCCTCAGTTACCGCCAGGTACCACAGTGGTGTGGAATTGTCGAGATATTGGAAATCACCACTCTACATGAGAGGTTGACATTGGCAGGTGCACTGGCCACAGGAGTATGAAGGGAGGATAAGGGGAGCTATGAGAGAGCATGTTAGCGGTGGGGGCCAGAGGAGTAAGGAACCTTGTATGCCAGTCGGAATTAGATCAGGACAGAGCCGCACCAGGGGAGACTGCGCAAGCCGAGCGCCTGAATTCAGCATAAAGACGCAAACTAACCAACCCTAATAACAATTTCCCTTTCTGCATACACCTCTCAAACTCCAAACCAAACACAACCAAAATCTACAGCACAACAAACCGCACAAACTTCACTACATTGCAACAACAAAACAAAAACACACGTAATCTTGCACAACATTACACAACGACTACCGGCCGCAAACACCCCAGGCCCAGCCAACGGACCCACCGGGCTCAGGCCGCCAACAGCACATCACTGCTCTCTTGCACTTTTCCTGCCTCCTCCCACTAACTCAACCTCCCCTCCTCTTTCAGAGCCGCCAGAGCGCCAGTGGACCACTCCGGTGGTGATAGTGCGCGGTACAAATGTCCTTTAACATGAACATTAAGATTAACATATTTAAGTCCTCTCTTGACAGTAATGTAAGCAGTTGTTCCTTGATATCATATATTTCTTGGTTTATACTTGTTAAGGATGTTGAGAGTCCTTCAATAGTAAGCAGAATAAGATCAAGTGAGCACTTATAAGGATTTGTTCCCATCTCTTTCCAAACTCCTGGGTTTCTTTACAAAGTGTCAGACAAATTTAAACTCTAAGTCCCTTCATTTTCCTCTGTGCTTTATGATATTGGAACAATGTGGTAGTGTTGAGTTTTTGTGAGAGCTCTTTTCTAATGAATCTCTCTAATTTGGTAACAATATTTCTGGTTTATTGTCGGGAGTCATATCCCTTTCAATGTCAGCAATAAGCCATAGTTGCTTCATCCTCGTAAATGCTAATGTCGTAGCGGATTTCATGGTCAGAGAACTCATTTTTGAGAATGACATGATATTATGACTATTGTGCCAACCAGTAAAGGAAAAACAAAATATCCAAAATGTAATCCAGTGCACACCTTAGTATAACTATTTCTAGTACATATTAATTCGGAGAAAGGTAAAAATAGAGGATTCAATCTTTGAAGGTGTGATGGAGGAAAAAATGTCCTGGCACTAGGCTGAACAGGAATAGCAAAAGGAGAAAATTCACAAAAGTAGGGAACACCCGTCCATGGCACACTTTCACAGACCAAATAATCAGCCAAGACTTGAAAACATAGTTTTCAAGAAAATAATCATAAAGCAGGTTTGAGGACTCAACGGCTAAAATCATTTGAATACATATTGTAAGCATAATATATTTCAGTGAAACATCATACACTTCGAACAAGATATGAATTCACAAAAATACATATTGTAAGCATATTGTAAGCATAATATATTTCAGTGAAACATCATACACTTCGAACAAGATATGAATTCACAAAAATGAATTTATTTTTATGACTCAACGCGCTTTGAGACTTCATCGGGGTCGGGGTCTTGACCAGTTGATACTTCTACAAACAATGAGACAAATAGTCCTATGTAGTAATTATAATACATGTTCCTACAGACAGTCCAAATAGTATCTTATTTACAAGTACATCTTGACAATGATCATTCCAATTTATAATCTCATCGTTTGAATTGGAACATCTACCTTTTTGGGACCAATGTTCTACAGAGTAGAAATGCAGTGGCTTGCCAATATGTGTATAGGGCGTTCCGTCCCTAATAACACAAAAGTACAAGATACCCAGCTGCTGTAGTCTCTGAACGAAGTGTCGCACATACAATCAGTAACATTTAAAATAAAGACACACCTCACCTCTCCTTTGACCCATAAAATAGCGTTTGAAAAGGTAGACGTATTCACATTGCAGTATTATGTGTTAAACACTGCCCTCTTCCTATGAATACAATGTACTCAAAAAGCAATTGAGGATGCTGACTCACATAGATATTAGTATTGTATTTAAACCTGCCAGATCCTTAAAAAGTACACATTTTGTAACTCACCCAATCTTATGCATGAAATACTGCGAGGTTAGTGAGATTCGCTTGACTGGGCATTGTTAAAGTCAGGGAGATAAGCAGATCCCTGACCTGTGAAGCAAGCAGTCATTGTATGAGTGGGATACATTCTCTTGGATAACGAAGACTAAGCTGAGCTCTGAATGAGATAGCATATACATTTTAAATAAATAACTGCCCCCATGATGGAGGTTTGCACGATATGCAGTAAAAGGTTAAATTGTTCGATGTAGGTGGCCTTGAAAGTCTTCCCCTATCATATATAAAGTATTGTAGTATGACATATACATCATATCATAGCTACGTAGTCAAACTCAACTACTGGGTGTACTGTCATCAGTAGCAGTTAATTCCTACTCTTAGTATGTTCCATAGGCGTAGTTCTGTCCTCCACAAGCCTCTGGGAGGGCCCGAAAACGAGATGGGCGCTACATAAAGCAGCATGTGCTAGATATGTGGTGATTCTATTGCTTAATGTGGAGGCATTACTCTGGTGAGACTTCATTGTTAAACGCAGTGCACTTTCCTCTTCACATCTCACAATAGGCTCTTGAGGACTGATGTGCCAGAGCAGTCTCCTGTCATTGCCTACCTTTCCAAACACTCCCCTGACTTGCTAGCACTGTTGCCCCATCATTATTTTAGTAGCCTATGTAGAATTGCTAATGCACGTAGTTGCTCACATAGAACAGATTTTTGGGGGAAATTGCATGGCCTTTTGTCATTAGTGATGCCCCACGTTGTGTTATTTTTTTTTTTACCTCGTCCTTTCCTGCCTGCTGAGGGGCATGTAGGTGGCCCAATTAATGTCGACCCACAAACTTGAATATTTGCTGGAGTGGTTGTATACTGTTGGGCAAATGTTCGTAGCAGCACCAATGCATGTGATATGTTCTCAATAGTCCCCTTACATGATGTGTTGTCTTTGTTGTCACTTTTGGACATCTCACACTCTGATTTGCCATGACCTCATCCTCGTTGCAGATATGCTGATGGCTGGGACCTCTGGCTTGTGAGCTAGCAGGAGCCGTGGTGTTTACCACATGTTTGGTGTCACTTCACCCAGGCGGTGGCCATCCTGTATTCATCCTAAAGCCTTGGCCCACACAGTGATGCCAGACGAACATTGGTCATTGTCAGGATGTATATTTGGCTTTTTAGGCACAGTATTGGGCAGTGAAACACATCTGTCCCCATTGATCATTGTTAATGGGTGCTCCTGATGCATCGGAATCCATGTACTGTGCACATAGGGTTGCTCCACCCACTACAGTTAAAACTTTTATAAGAAAAAATAAGACAAAATGTCCATAACATATTAGTTACATCTTGGGGCAGGTCAAAAGAAAGGATTGTAGAAACATCCTGAGGCTCTACAGTGCTACGTACATTGGTTATCTTTGATTGGGCATGTCCTGGAACAAAAGCCCTTTTACACTCATTTTGTGATGTCGTAATATTAACATATTGTGCCCCTCAATCACATCACATTAACAATCTGACCAGCAGAAAAAATCTTAAATATGGTAGACCTGCATGGTACTTTGTTTGAAAATAATTCAAGGCGAAAAAGGACATGAGTACTGCAGTCATGTTCTTCTGATTGGCTTCCTGTCCCTTGCCCCATCTTTTCCCTTGCAGTGTGGCAACTTTGCTCTGAAAATAGTCAATGGCACAGTGCTGGGAAGTGAATTTACTGGATTTAATCCATTTTTGCCCCCCTAATCTTGCTTACGCTTCAAGATGCCTAGCACCATGCCCTTCAACATATCACATGAAAAGGCTGTAGCTGGTTTGTATTTTTCACAAGAAAGTCCTCCCCTTATAACATTAATGTGGCATCACATTGCATTCCGACCTTCAGTGCATGGTTTGCAAAAAAATATAACACATGGGAATTGAGGTCTGCAGCCGTTTAATATGGGCTGGATAGGAGACTGCAGTGCCCAACTGTGTCCTACAAAAACATGGCTGAACTGTGGACTCCTATTTTACTAATACCACTATTTATTTCTATACAATAATACAACTGTGTGCTTTAAAAATCAATATAAAACCTCAAAGCAACAATTATATTCCACCTATACTTTTAAAAATAAACTATAAGTAAAACCATATGCCAAAAAACCTGGACATATATGCTTTAAAAAATCTTCACAATAACTGTGCCCTCTTCTCCCTATTATCTATACCTCGGAACCACAACTACATTGAGTGTCACTCGTGTATTCTCCTGCGCAGCACCCAGTTACCTGCCGTGTGACAGACAAGGTATATTGTACATGCGTCATGACATCATCCTACACGTCACTCTTATGTCACTGCGTTATTTTCATAGCTGGTAAGTGTGCCCACCTCTTGATGACACTACATTTCTAGTGCCCACATGGTCATTGGTCCAGTTCTCAATCAGAAAAGCACACTTAACTTGGTGATATTTCACATGTCACCAGGTGAAGGTTTGGCATAGCCAGAGGCTACATTCATGGCCATCCACACAAACATATGGCCTTGTATGTATATGTCAATCAAAAATACCTCTTTTCCGAATCCTGACCAAACATGGCTGCAGTCAACATGTCACCTTTGCTCATGACTCATGAATATCCAAGGGTCTATCAAAAATAAAATACTGTCATCTTAGAATGCAGGAAACCATATCATTGTATTTGGTGATACCCTACAGTTAAAAACAGTCCCATGTCAAACTATTTTCAAAACAGTAACTCATAGCAAATGTCATAGCAATGTAAGTAACATAGGAGATGTACAGCTCTAGCATAACGTTCAGTACAGAGAGCTAGTAAAAAATATGCATCAAGCAAAAGCCACAAACTGTGATCAAATACAAAATAAAAAGCAGCCCAAAGAAAGATCAAATGCTGTCAAATTAGATGTACATGCCATAACACTCACTCTGTGTCAACAAGCCAGTGTGCATCTATGTCAACTAGAAATATCTGTCCCAAACTGAGCAGGATTAGAACGACTATTGACTATTTGGCTGATAGGCAGAGTGTTTACAGAATATAACCTTGACCACAGCCACAGTTTAGTACATGGAGCAATGGGTGCAGTTATTGGTCTTCTCTTTCACCCTAAATGCCTATCTCCCCCCTCTACAATGTCTCTCCCTGTCTTCCCTTCCTTTGGATACTTGTATAAATCTTTCTCCTCCCCCCACGCTATTTCCTTCCTAATCATCTACCAGCCACCTGGCCCCCTCTCTTCCTTCTATGACGACCTTGACCACCTCCTCTTGCTACTTTCTCCCTCGTCCTCTCCCCTTACCGTACTTGGTGACTTCAATCTTCATCTCTCCACCTCCCCCCAGCACTCCCCTCTTCTTTCTATCCTTGACCCCTACTTTCTCACTCCTCTCCCCACTCCTTCTACTCTTCTTGCTACACTCTCGCTCAATCGTATCTTTATCTCTTCCTTTTCTTCTTCTTCTGTCTCCTCCCTTCCCAATTATCTTTCCGACCACGCTCTACTCTCTTTCTCCCTCACTCACCCTCTCTCTTGTCCCACTCCACTTTCTTCCTCTACTTCCTTCTCTCGACAAGGCCTCCGTAACTTTAACCCTTCTCTTTTCATCGAAACCTGTTCTCCCTCCCCCTTCCTGAGTTTTACTCTCTCTCAGCTAATGAAGCCTTATCCACTATGTCCTCCTCCTCTAGTCTTGATTTACTTCAACCTATCTCCTCTTTCCATCCCTCCCGCAAACCCTCTAAACAATGGCTTTCCTCTCACCTTCTGTCAATGCGCCACTTTCTCCATCGCCTTGAGCGGTGCTTGCTTGAACTCTGCTCACCTGCTAACCAAGCCTCCTACTTCTCTTACCACTCCCTTTATGATTCCTGCCTTAGCTCTGCGAAGTGCTCCTACTTCTCTAATCTTCTCCACTCTCAAGCTTCTCACGCTCATCAAATATTTTAAACACTTTCTCGCCTCCTCTCCCCTCCCACTACTGAGCACTCAGCAACTTCCTCCATCTCTACCTTTGACTTTGCTGACTTTTTCTTCTCCAAGATTCTCTCCCTACGCCAAAGCATCCTACGCTACCTCTCTTACTCTCCTCCTTCCTCTCCTCACTACATCCCCTCCTATTACCTGTCTAACTTCACCCCATCTCTTCCTTTGATGTGTCCCTCCTCCTGTCTAAAACTCACCCCATGGCTGCCCCCTCTGATCCTCCCCCCACCCTCTGATTCCTAAAATATACCCTCTCCTAATTCCCTACCTCACCTCCTTCTTTAACACCTGTCTCTCTACTGCTACCTTTCCTTCTGCCTTCAAACATGCTGCTATCATCCCCATACTGAAATAGCCCTGTGATAACCCCCTCCTTGCCTTCCATTTTCATCCCATCTCTCTTCGTCCTTTCCTCTCTAAACTTCAAGAATTCCTGGTCTACTCTCAACTCTCAACTTTTGTCTCCAACCTCTCCCTCCTCCCCCGCACTCAATCTGGTTTCCACCCCAAACATTCCACTGAAACTGCTCTTACCTCTGTTCTCAATTCCCGCCTCACTGCTCAATTCTCTAAGCAATCTTCTAATCTCATTCTACTAGACCTCTCTGCTGCCTTTGATACTGTTGACCACTCCTTACTCCTCAATACTCTTTCCTCCTTTGGTCTCAAAGGCTCAGTTCTTAACTGGTTCTCCTCTGACCTCTCTAACCACTCTTTTGCTGTCTTTTGGGGCGGCCGTTCCTCTCCTACTCACTCCCTTGACTATGGTGTCCCCCAAGGCTCAGTGCTTGGACCATTCCTCTTCTCACTCTACACCTCCCCCTTTGCCCCTATTATAACTTGGTATCGCTCATCATTTCCAGGCTGATGACACCCAGCTTTTGCTCTCTTTCTCCTCCTTCACCCCTGACATCCACCTCAAACTTTCCTCCTGTCTCACTGCTATTAAAAACGAGATGTCTTCCCACATCTCTCCCTTAACACTGACAAACCGGAAGTCTTATTCTTTCCCGCAAACACACTTCCTCCCCCCTCTCTCCCTCTCCTGCTCCTCTTATCCTCTTTACCACTTTGGATTAAATCTAACCTATCCATCAGGCTAGTGCCCTCGAACGACACTACAACTCCCAAACCCTCACTATCCACCTTATCTATAGACCTCCAGGCCCTATTGGAACCTTTGAGGAGGACATCTCCACCATCCTATCGCACAACCTAAAACAATCATCACAAGTCATCCTGCTAGGGGATCTTAACCTAGGCTTCAATGACCAAAATGACCCACAGGCAATTCGAATAGCCAACCTACTCTCTGAACTAGGCTTCTCACAAAATGTACTTCACCCTACCCACAACAAGGGTAGAATACTCGATTGGGTGGCAGACCACAACTGCAATGCCTCCGTCCTATCGATCTCCCCACTAATTTGGACAGACCATCTCCTTATAACTTTTGCTCTAGAAACGATCAGATCCACTACCGCCTCAGTCCAGCCAGCACCATCCATCCCAACCAGAAACAAGAAAAACATCACCCCGGACAACCTACTCCCGCTCATCCTCCCCACACTTAATTCACTACCAGACAACCTGGACCCTGAAACACTAGTGAACGAGTACAACAAAGTCATGTCCTCTGCCTTGGACATAATTGCACCACTCAAAGTGAGACGCAGCAAACCTAAAGCCCACCTCAACTCCTGGTACACCCCCCACCTAAAAACTCTTTGTACCAAAAAAAGACAATGCGAGGTCGCATGGAAATTACAACCATCGGAAGAAAGTAAAAGCACCCTGAGAGATATATCTATCCTCTACAAAAAGGAAATACTAGCAGCCAAACATGAAACCTACAACACTAGAATAGCCCAAGACAACTCTAGCATGAAAGAACTCTTCATTATCCTAAAGGAAATAGAATCCCCCATCCCAGTGCCTGACAACTGTGTCAAAGATAAAACATGGTGCACCAACATTCAGCAAGCACTAGCTAATAAAGTAACATCTCTCCAATCTAAAATTGCCACGAAAAAATCCTCGCTCAGTCTCGACACAAAGCCCAAAACAGACATCACCCCTCCTAAAAATAGCACCCACTACCCTTGCTTCAAATTCTCAAAAGTATCTACTATTGAGACAGAAAAAATCATACTGTCACTCAAACCATCTAATTGCCAGGGGGATCAATGTCCTCCTCAACTGATAAAGGACGCAGCTAGAGACCTGGCTCCCTTTATCTCAAAATTCATTAACGCCTCATTCGCTGCAGGGTCCATACCAAGCAACCTAAAAGAATCTTGGGTACTCCCTTTGCTTAAAAAACAGACACTAGACCCTGCCATACCCACGAACTACCGCCCAATCACCACTGTGCCATTCCTCTTAAAAATCATAGATAAAGTGGCATACTCACAAATACAGAAACACCTTGAAAACAACAATTTACTAGGAGTACAGCAGTCTGGCTTCCGTCCCCAGCATGGAACCGAAACTGCCCTCTTAGACCTAAAGGCGCAAATTGATGAGCTAAGGGATCAAGGCAAACTAGCCTTACTCCTCCTCCTGGACTTATCAGCAGCATTTGACCTTGTTGACCACAAGGTCCTTTGCAGGCACCTGGATATAGCCGTGCACTTCTCAGAAGAAGCCACACAATGGATCCAATCCTTCCTCAATAACAGGACAATGAGAGTCTTCTCCACTACTGCGGCAGCAGACTCCATCCCCATTACATGTGGTGTGCCCCAAGGATCCTGTGTTTCGCCTACACTCTACAACATCTTTACTAAGCCCCTTTTCGATAATCTGGACCTTCTTGGTATCACCTACACTAATTATGCAGATGATACCCAGATTCTCCTACCACTTACCGGTGATTACGACAAGGATTTGGCCTTGGTGAACAGAGTGTATCTCATCATCCAGGCATGGATGGCCACACACGGTCTATGCCTGAATGATGACAAAACTGAAATCATCATCCTGGGCACACCCCCCACCCTCAAAAAACTGGGCCCCGACTACTCCTCCTTCAATATCGACAACAACCAAATCACAACCGCCCATGCGGTCAACACTCTGGGTTTCTACCTGGACTCAACCCTTTCTTTCAACAAGCAGGTCAACACGATGGCTTCAGCAACTGCCTACACCTGCAAATTGATAAGAGCAGGCAAACCCTTCCTATCAAACGATAGCTGCATCACACTCGCGAGAGCGCTCGTGTTATCAAAACTGGACTACTGCAATTCGCTCTATATTGGGGCTAACAAGGAAGTCATCAAAAGAATTCAAATTCTGCAGAACAACGCGCTTAGAGCAGCACTTTGCATTCCCAGGAGAGCCCACATCACCGCACTCAGACGAGCTAACAACTGGCTCTCTACTCAGGAGAAAATCCAACTAAAAGTTGCCTCTTTGGTCCACAAATGCCTTAACAACGCTGCACCGCAGTACCTCTCTGCCAGATTCACCAAACTAAAACCAACAAGACTTACTAGATCTGCTAACTCCAATAACCTATCCATACCTAGAGTCAAACTGACTAAAATCGGTGGCTGCAGCTTTCAGGCGAAAGCAGCTCAACTCTGGAACGCCCTACCATCCACCTTGAAGACTGACCAGCCCTACCCCACATTCCGACTCAACCTTATAACGTGGATCAAAAATGCAGACACACTTTAGATCATCTACTGCCTGCCTTATTCAAGCCTAGGAATTTCTGCTTAGGACCGTAAATACATGCTTTTACACTTTACATGCTGTATATTCCCGTATATTTTGTGTATACTCCTGTATATTTTGTTGTATATTATTCTTGTTGCTCTATTTTTGCTATTTTTGCCATGTGATCTTGTAACAAAGTTTTGAGCTGTCTTATAAAATGTGCCCGGTTACCCTTGGGTCTGGTGCGCAATATAAGTAATAAAAACAAACAAACAAACCCCCACCACTCTTCCCCTTTCAACCTCTTCCCGCAATCTTGGCCTCCGCCTCGACTCTAACCTCTCATTCTCTCACCACAGCTCTCTCACTTCTCGAGCCTGTCGCTTTCACCTCTTCAACATTCTCAAAATCTGTTCTTCTCTCACCTTCCATGCTACCAAACTTTTTATCTCGTCACTTATCTTTTCCCACCTTTTCTACTGTTCTGCTCTCCTTTTTGGTCTTCCTACCTCTCATCTTGCCCCTCTATCACTCTGCCATCCGTACTCTTTGCCTCCTCTCTCCTCACAACTCCATCTCCTCTTCCCTTTCTTCTCTTAGTTGGCATATATATATATATATATATATATATATATATATATATATATATATATATATATATATATATATATATATATATATATATATATATATTTCAACTGATGTCCTGTGACTCCCACAGTTGTCAGACCATGTGTGGGTTGCCGCCTCGGGGAGTTCAACCGGTTGCAGGTCCCAGCCCTGGAGGGAGCCTTTGTTTTCTGCTGGGAGAGCTTGATACCTTCCAAGAGGAATCACACATATCCCAAGGGGGTAGTGTTTGAATCAGTGATTCAAGGAATCCCTTCCAGCATAATTTGGAAGACACACCATGGCGATAACTCCTGGAGTCTCTTTGATCAGGCAGACATGAGAGGGGGCCAGGGGTATAGTGGTGCTTAGGAAAGTATATATTCTGAGTGGGATAGTCATTCCACCCTGGAAACTATTTGGCTTTGCGCCTTCCTGTGACCCCTCACATCTTCCTTCAGACAAAGCAATGTGGGAGCTGACACCAGAAGGCAAAAACTATTGTTACAGCAGCTGAGATTGGACCCTTGCAGAAGACATGAAATGGACAAATCCACTATAGCAAACTAGCTACATAATGTTGGAGACCACGTCTGAGGTGAATCATCTTACAGCTGAGGAAGAAGAGGGATTTCACTGTAACATTATTGGGGTAGTAGTCTAACCAAAGTCCCCAGCTATTGGGATGAAGTTAAGGATTTCGAAGGAAGGACGAAGATCTCCCACGAGCCACTTCATGAGAACATTTGGAGTGACATTCCATTGGAACACCTGTCTGCTGCTGGAACTCTGGTAACCAGAACTCTGTCTATTGGAAGTGGAACAGCTGATAGTTTTCTCTGGCTACCTTCTGGCCTAGAAAGGTCAGATGGAGTATCTACTTTTATTGACTGTGACTGCCTGACCTCCGGTGCCTTCAATCTGATTGTCACTTTCAAACTGGACCATGTCAATGGATCCGGTCGAACTGCCTCCACAATACAATTATATCAACACATTGAGGCACATTGAGTAGTCGAACCACAGGGATCTACATATCACCTGTTTCAAAGTTTTGTTCTAGTCATAAAACTGATTGCTGTTTTTTGACATGCCACTGTTGACATGCCACTGTGTACCTCCCCATGAATTAACTCAAACACCTTACAACTGGCTCAAACATGTTTAATGCACCACTAGAAACCTGTCTCATTTCTGTTGAGTACCCCATTTAAAGGTATAGCACAGTGGTCCAGTCCCTCAGGCCTTGTTCTAAGGTTCTCTGTGAAATGTAAGACCCCACTTCATACCTTCTAAATAAATATTTATTTGAACTTCAACATGGTTGCAAAGACAATTGCCTATATACATCTGCCTTCATACTCAAGCATACGTGTGCCTGTTCTTTTAGTTTCATTAAAGCAGTATATTTTTATTGGACCTTGATTGGACATTTAGTTTTATTTTGGTATCACATTACTATTGTTTTGGATTATTATTATTTATTATTAGTTATTATTTGTCGTTTATGTAGCGCACAAACCTCAAAGGCATCTAGGCACATTGTTTAAGAGATTTGTTACAGAATGAGCTTGTATCAGATAGTTACAGTCCGGCATAGACTGGTACATCGCAAAGGTGGCAGAATACAGGTTACAGCCTTATACAGCCTTACATTGTTTACATATCTATTGCAGCAGTAGTCCATTACATGGATGGTTCCTTGCTGGATCAAACTATTCATGAAGTCCATAGCCTATCCTCAGTACATACTAACTTAATGTGCTGAAGGAGGTGCCATTCATGTTGTGCCCGTTTCACCTTTATGATTGGAATCACTGGCATTTTATTAGTAGTGTGAGGCTGAGTAGAAGTTTAGAAACCACTTATCATGCCTTTTACTAGTCATTGTGTAACATATATATCAAACGGAGTAAGTGTACCATATCAGAAACCTTTAAATTAGGCATGTTGTGCTCCTCATGCAATTTGGACATTTTTTCCAAGTCTATAAAAAGCCAGAAATTAACAATTTGGCAAACTATTGCATAAAAGGTAAATGGGTGATGGAACAAAAAACAAGTAAATGCTGACAAAGGTCGCACACACACAAGGGCCTCTTGCTCGAAAAAATGTTTTACCCAGTTGACAAAATACACCACACAAGTATTAGTATTACATCAATCCATTATATGCCTTTTTCTAAAAAACAAAGATTGTTGGTTGGAGTTTAATGTTACTTGCATCACTGATAAACGGAGAATACTTACCAACTTACAAAATGCCTACTTAATATGCCTTGAACCAACGTTTAAATAATAAACTTATGCCTGCAGGTTTACAGGACAGCATCGGGTGACTAGAATGTTTTGAAGAGTAACATGTTTTATTACAGGCAATACTTTCTATAGTTGTATCTTGAGAACTGTATTACTAAAACTAAGACATTTTCTTCAGCACCAAACTATATTTAAAAGTGTATCTGCAGTGTTCACTACTTAGACGTGCATATTGAGGGTAGACCCTTTCGTACATTTCTAACCAACAAATGCCTTATGTACATAACATGTTTTTTTAACCCTTCTTGGATGTTTACTTCTTGACACCATAATTAGTTGTATGTACATGCAACCCATACACTTACAGGTGGTATTTATATAATGGATTTGAGCATAAAATCAAAGAATTTAAGCAAGGCCTAACTCTTTTAATGTTTAATTTTATTCTTCAACTAATTTTCATTCTAACACAAGGGAGAGGAGGGGCAGGAAGCAGAGATAGCAACTCTGTCTTGCTTTTCTCTTCTGTCTTCTGCATGCGGTTGTAAAACGAATGGATTCCATTGGATCACCCTCAAATTAGCACCTGCTAATGAGCAAGCAGATTCCATAAGAATCCATTAGTAAACGTCACCTGCAAAGCGTGAATTGCAAGCAGTATTTACATTTTTGCAAAGAGGATAATTTAAGTAAACAGTAAAGGTGGTTGTGCCTTGTTTTAATCTTGACTTTTGCTCTCCGCTTTGCAAACGTTCAAAATTCCATGCAGGGGACCACACAGCACGTACGTGCAAACATTGGTAGCCCCTTGCATGTAATTTACATTTTTTTCAAACTGATCCCAAAAGTGTTCTACTAAAGAATGGTAAATGTAGGAGTTATTACATTTTTATTTATTTATTAAAAAAGGTAATTACATACAAGGGAATACCAACATTTGCACTTAGGTATTGTTGGTTTCCCTCCTTGCAATTTTCGAATTTTCAAGGCAGAGTCAAAAATAAAGAGTAAAACCAGGCAAACTTGCTTTTACTCTCTAGTTTTACTCTGTCTTGTAAAAAAAAAAAATGCAGACTGCACATAATTCTTTGCAGATTGAATTTACCAATAAATTCTTAGGGGATCTTCAGTTTAATCCCTGAAAATGATGGCCCAATTTTGGTGCAAACTCTTCCTTCCATTGCTGTGATCATATCAAGGACATACCTATTCTGGAGGGTCATCAGTTGTATGGCCCTCAGCTATTCTTAAATGGCTTTAAATCTCTTAATGATAGCATTGATTGTCTATAAAAGCTCCCACCTAGTGATCTTTAACCACTTAGCGTTTGCTACTGTTTGGATTCCTGGCATGAAGATAGTTGTCAGTATTGTGGCAGTCTTGCTGAACAACCTATGCTCCTCAGGAATGGAGTCATATGCTGTTATCGATTTGGCTGAGGAATAATGATCTCTTCATGTCTGTCAGAGAAATTCAAGCAATCTTCTTTTTCTCAAATGAGCATCCATTTTTGGAAATTCATCAATGTTCAGGTCGCTTTGAGGAATCATTTATGCTGGAACATGAATCAGCAACAAGGAACATACTCTGCCCCAATACTTGGGTAACCTCAAATAGGCTCTAGATCCACAAGCCATAATATTGATCCATGAGGATGGCTGTCCCTGCTCCCATCCTGGAAACATCAGTTGTGGTTTTGCATTCTTTGTTATGTCGCACATGATTCTTTCTGTGTCTTCGGAAGCATAGTGTTGCATTTACCAATGGGATTACAACTACTGGGCCTGATTCGTCTTCTACCCATGTCAACAGTTTGGAGTGCTTGGCCCGTGACTTCAACCATCAATCATTTATCTTCTGTACTTCTTGTACGTAATCTGTTTTCAGCAGATGAGCTGCATAGGATATCATTCCTTCTTCCCATCCCTTCTTGGATATCACTCGACCATAGATCAATAATTAAGTTTGTTTCCAATAGCCATGTGATCTGGCTATTTCTCTCACATCAGGGAAATTCATCCTCTTTATTTCTTCAATGATCATCTCATCCTGTCCAGCGGCAGGATACACAAGCTGCTTGTTTTTCCATACAGGCTCTGTTTCCATCTGTAGAATTTTGATATAGTCATCCTGGTATGGAAATTACCATTTTGATCTCCATCGCAAGGTCTCCCAACTTCCTTGGAATTGTCCTCGAATAGTACATGTTGCAAGATGGCTGAGGCACTTTGCATAGTGCTCTGGAACTTCTCTTGCAATGAAATTCCTTACCTTTTCATGGCATAGGGGATGAGAGAGCAGATGTAGCAACCCTCCTTAAATGCTTTTTCATGTGTTGGTACCACATGTTATTCCCCAGGTTAGCTGTATTATCTGAATAGGTATTTATCCCTTCACTATCTTCCTCTGCATCTCTTGTGTGTCTTCCAAATAAACTATAATAATCGAAAAGCCTGTCTTTATTTGTTTTCATAGTGGGGAAAACCATAGGAACTTCTCCTTCAGCTGAAGTACTAAGATGATAGAGACTGTGAAAGATGAGGAACAGAAAGACGAGAAAAATCATGCACATATATATCATACATAGAAATCTGGGCAATCATTTCTCACGCCATCTTACTGCTTGTTGCATTTGTTCATTCTCTATAACCATGCTAATTTCTTCATTAATAATTTTGAATACAATCATCAAGTTTCTTTATATCTGCAACTGTAAAATGTGTTCAATTATAGCTATAAGGAGTCTTCTTATCACTGGACCGTTTTTAGGATCCTGTAAGAAAGCATGAATATTAACGTCTCTTCAAACAAAAGCAGGGAACATTGAAGTATGAACAAAAAGACAGCAACAAGCCGATGAACGTCACTGTTGGCAGGTACCATATGTTTGATCAGTTAAAACAAATATTCTGTACAAAATGTATCTGGATACTGGTCTCATTTCCAATTTCTAATCAAGAACTGACATTTAGGGATGACTCTGATGCGTTATTTTCTATTTCAAGATATTTCTAAACGTTCATTTCAAAATTCCTGGAGTTCTCTGCAAGTCTTTGCACTCCCTGCTAAGATAAGTATAAGGAGTGTCTATTGAATTCCAGTCCAAATAGAGTACACATTAATCACTTGTTGTTTTATCGTCCTTCTTCTTGGTCATCGATCGGGTCTGCACACGCAGAAATTCTTCTTCTTGTCTTGCTTCTGGATTTGTAACAGTGGGAGGGAAGGTCTTGCCTTTATAGATCTTCACATCGTGCAGGTGCACCCAAGCTCTTCTTTCTTGTATCTTGGCAGCAGAAGGGGACACTTCTTCGATAATAAAAGGGCCATGAAAACATGGCTCATGCCACTTCCTGGTAAAAGTTTTAATCAACACTAGGTCCTCAACATATAGCTTAGTTGGTAGTAATAGTTCACTTGGTTTGGTTGCCGAATTATCTTATTCCGTGCTCTTAGACTGCCCCCCCTGACACTTGACTTGATCTGAAATTAAAGAAATACTAGAGGCCATAGATGTCAAATAATCAGGAATCTCATCACTTAAAGTTGTTGCTACACTCTGGGTATCATGTTTACTCCTAGAGAGAGGTGTAAGGGCGTTCTCATTCAACGCCCTGTCACTAACTTGTGTGGGGTAAGGTGGTGGTCTGATCCTGGCTGATCCTGAAGGGCAAATAAGGCCTGGCGTAGGCAATACAGTCATCCCTTTTTCAAAGTCAATTTAATCTTGGCAATCCATTCTTTGAGGAGGATATAGAGTCTCTCACATATACTGTTCACTTGCGGGTGCTAAGCAGATGCTTAATAGAAGCCCTAGCTGTTCGAATAACTAATTGACAAAATGCGGCCCATTATCCTCACACACACCCCACCTCAGGAATACCTTACACACTAAAAACTTTGCTGCACAAGTGGCATCAGGGCGTGTACATGGCCCTGCCTCGATCCACCTGGAGAAAAGGACACATCAGCACTAATAGATACCTATATCCATTACATGTCTGCAGCATATCGACATAGTCAATATGGAAATGATGCAATGGACCATTTGGTTGAGGTATTACTCCTCTGATCATTCTCAGTGAGTGAATGCTCAGCAGTAAACATTTGACACACAATGCAATTTGCATTAACAGTGCAAAGTGTTCCAATAAATTAAGGATGAAAAATTCTTCTGCAATCAGAGCAGCAAGACTCTCTAGTAACATGCACGGGATAATGCAGCTGTTCAAGTGGAACCTTTAATGAAGTCACTGGCATTACTGGCTTTCCAGTGCTATCCTGTCACCATAAAGCTTCCATGGGGGATAAAGAATACCCCTTCATTTCCACAGGTCTTGCTCTTATTTATTTTATTAAACCCCTCTTGCACTAACATAGTTGTAATAGAATTTACTTTAATATCTTCAGTATCGAAACTCAAAATTTATGGAGAATATGTAACCCTTTTAACTTCTACATCTGCGACTTTTGTTCCCACAAGAGATAACATCTGTTCGTTTAGTAAGTGCTGTGCATTTAACGACCACTATGGCTACTCGGAGTTGTAGTGTCTTAATGAGCCTATCCAATAATGATGCATACTGCACTGGAGAGCCATCTGCGTGGAGGTAGCCCCTCCTTTTCCAACGTGCTAACCCTGCATGTACAGTAGATGTCACGTAGGTGGAGTCACTGTACACCCTCACTTCTTGCACTTCATGTTTCTCAAGTATGACAATAAGCACCACTAATTCTGCTGCTTGTGCTGAAAAATGAGATGCTAGCCTTGTACTTGCTACTACTTCAAATTCTGCATTTAATCCATGTTTTACTACTGCTTCATATAGAGGGTCCTAGAGAAGCCCAAGACAATACTTGTGGACTTCTCAATTGTGAATGCAGCAGCTGCCAAAGATTGTTCGCAAGGGAAGTGTCCTCTCATAACTGGTTTAAAATCACACAGTAATAAGCCAAAGGTTTGTACCCTAATGTGGTTCATTGTGTAAGCACTGCTATCATGACTGTCCCATTTGTGTGCGAAAACAAATACAATTACTCAGCATAATTGTGAATTCCTAAAACAGGAGCAGTGCAAATGGCTTTTTTTAATTCTTCAAATTCTCCCATCATTTCTTCAGTCCTTTCTAGCTTTATTTTACCAACTTGTGCTTTTTTTAATGCTTGCAGAAGTGGCCTCGTATATGCGCTATAATAAAACACCCAGGCTTCAATGTAATTACACAAACCCAGAAACAGTTGCATTTGCCTCACTGTGTTTTGTTTCGATGTTTTCATGATTGCCTCACCTCTCTCAGGTGTCACTTTCTTCACTTCATGGGAAATCAACTGACCTTTCTATAGCACATCTTCTTGACAATACTGTAACTTCTCTGTGTCCACCTTATACCCTTTGTCTGCTAGAATAGTCATTAGTTAAACAGAATCTTGTCGGCACTCATCCTCTGTGGTACTACAAATCAATGTCATCTACATACTGCACCACCTCCCTACCCTATTGAGATTGATATTGCCTAGATCCATCTGTAGAACTCTGTAAAAGAAGAATGGGGATTCAGAGTACCCTTGAGGCAACATAGTATGTTTTAGTCTCTTTTGGCAAAACATAAATGAAGTCAAGTCTTGGGAGTCCTTGTGTAGCGGGAGCAAGAGAACACATTTTTCAAATCGATCATCGTAAAGTATCGGGCTTCGACTGGGATACTACACAATATTGTCGCCTGAGTGGGAACTAAAGGAAACTCAGCATCTGCAATCTGGTTAAGAGGCCTCATATTGTCAAGTTCACACAGGTCCCTGTCGCAGGAGTGGATTTAACCAACCACGCCCGCAGTGGTCTTGGTGCCTGCAACTCAGAGCTTATGTAGGCATCCGTGACATGAGCAGGGAAGGAGGGTTAGGATCTCGTTGGTTGGATGGGTATGGGGAAGTTAGGGTAACCAGAAAAAGGGAATAGGTTGAGGTAATGGATAGGACTGGGGACTTTAGTAGAGGGTTTGATTCTTGTGCCCTCTTTTACCACCTGTTAGCCTTGGTGGTATTAATACACCTTATGCGGTGCTACACTGTTCAAGGAATTGCAACAAAAACAGGATTGGTTCACAAACGCTATAACAACTAAAAGCTGGGTAAAATTCACTTAGCGCCAGTTAACAGTCCACTGGCGTGACTCATGATATGCATGCACACTTAGCTCTTTTGGAAAGTCTCAGTCCTGCGATGTGGTCCTGGACGTTTCCAGTCTAGGACTGTAGTCTTGTGCCACAACCTTTTTTGTTATGAGCAAGGTCCAAACTGCAAAAGAGAATACAGAGTTACTGCGTGTTCATAAAGTTTGTGATCATTTTCCCTTAATGCCCCACACACACACACACACACACACACACACACACACACACACACACACACACACACCTTTGTGGCTGCTATGAGCATGCGCTTCCGCACGTGGCTCTATTTCCCCCAGTTTAGTGTTTCGCCATTGGGCCGTTGTCTCTCCACCCATGCTGGCCCAAACGCTGCCAAACAGTGTCTGATCAAGCGTCACGGCGAGTGGCTTGCTGCATGTGTTTTTGCTGTCTCGTGTTTTGTGCCCTTGGGGCTTTGTTTGCACAAGACCGAAAACACACGTGTCTATGAGCGTCTTAGAAGATTATCAGCTGTAGTGCGGAAGTATAAGCCAAGCAATGAACAACTGGTGCTGCATCGAAGGTGCGGCTACTTAGATTTGCATGCAGGCGCAGGGGCTATGAATGGGCAAACTTGGTCCCCTGCACTTCCCCACCACCCCTCTGCGTCGCGGCGGCACTTATCTGAGGTGAGAGATGGGGCTGCATTGCTAGTCTGGTGGGGCTGGGTCTCTTGCATGTGTTTTTGCCGGAGCTGCTCTGTGTGCGTCCTTTGCCCTTGGATTCTCGAGCACAAGCCCCATGCCTCAGGACTCGCGCATGCGCGATAGCACACCCCACCCAGTTTGCTTCCTGATTGGCTGCTGAATGCCAAAAGCATGCTCTGCTGTGTAGTTTCAGCATGCCTTTAGCCTACAGAGAGGACAAAGCAGTCTCCTGTAAGGCAGTATGCCCCTCAATGTAGGTTTAAAGACTTTTGTAGTGTTTTTGACAAAAGCATGACTCAAAGCTCCTGCAATTCCTTTGCCTTTTACTAGTTTTGGTCATTTTGTCCGTTTCCTTTGCCCTTTGCCCAGTCTGCCCCTGACACATATCCAGGATAAATCTCCCAACCCCCTTAAGATTTCTTAATCAGATACACTGCAGTATTACACAATGACTCAGATGGCACCAAAACCCCTTGATTCATCAGTGCTGAAATAGTCTGAAATATACCCTCATCGGCTTCTCGAGACATGGGGTACTGTTTTACTCGGGGTAAAATTGCTCCTGCATTGAGCTGTATTTTAAACTCCCCTATCCCCTTCAGTAAACCTAGGTCATAAGGGCCCTTGGTCCATAAGGCACTCAGCTCCTTTTCAAGATCCTCCTGAAAGAAAGCTGGTCGCTGCTGCATTATTGCCATTTGCTGTGGGACTTCCCTGTTCTCTATCCTTATCCAGTATGTAATGTTCATGAAGAACACTACTTCATCATCGCTTCGGTCCACCCTGAACATATCGTCATCAGTTATATCAGTCAATCTGTACCCCTCCTCAAGAGCTATCACTGTTCTCCATGGTCTACTCTCATCAACTGTCCCTTCGAGCACTGCCATTTCTTTTTGCACTATAGCTGCTTCCAACTCTGTAGGAAAAGTTTGGCCACCCTCCTCATCGATAGGAATTTGTGGTTTAAATAGAAACTCATCAGGAATACTCCTGGGTCCTGCTTCAATGATCAAAAGACTGGATACTGACTACTCCTCATTTAGGATTGACGGCATCCTGATTCCAGTCACACCCTTTTTGAAAATGCTGGGAGTATACCTAGATGCCTCCCTTTCACTCAGACCGCATGTCAATGCCATTTTCTCCACAGCTGCACAACTAAACTTTCCCCAGACAGTTGTCTGACAATTGCAGGAGACACTATATGATCTAGGCTCGATTACTGTAATGCCCTTTTTGCATGCACATCTGAGCACAACATACAAAAGCTGCAGGCCATCCAAAACAACACACTCAGAGCAGCACTGAACATTTTCAGAAGGGAACGCATGACAGCAGTTCATAAAAAAGCCAATTTGGTCCATGTCCGTGAACGGATCCTCTTCAAAACACTGTCTATTACGCACAGGTGCCTTTCCAAGGATGCACCACCCTACCTATCACAAAAACATACTAAAGCCTCCTCTACCAGACCTATTAAAACAGCTTACTCCCACCACATCATCCAGCCTAAATTTAAATGGGCAAAAGCTGGAGGCTCCAGCTTCCCAGCCACTGCGGCCAAACACGGGATCTTGCTCCCACACAGTATGCGAGCCGAGCACTCCTATTGGGCTTTCAGAAAAGCACTTAAAACTCTATTGTTCACCTAACGTGATTATGTACCAGTAAAATGATCATCTCAAGACATCTGATATGTTGTAAAAGGCAAGTAAAAGGCAAGTACTTTATTCTTAAAAGTAAATGGTTAATGTAACAGCGCCTTGATGCCCCAGGGCTAAGTGCGCTATATAAATGTAAAAAGAAATAAATACATTGTCACAATCTTTCCCACCGGGCCAGGTAGCCATGTTAGTCAAATGCTTACTCCATATAGAAAAATCTGTGGATCTATTGGAACACCTCACAGAGCCACTTGCCCTCTGAACGCCAGTATAAACTCTCCCATGTTTAAATAATGTATTCCTGGAGTGGAGCATACTATTCCTTGATCAGTAAAGTAAATTGTCATGTTAAGTTTTGTCATTAAATCTCTTCTTAAAATATTAACCAGTGTCTGTTGTGAATATAACAAGGAAACAAACATGTCACATTCTCCTATGGAGACTGGTAATTTATCAGTAAAAGGAACTCGACTCGTAGCTCCAGAGAACCCTTGAGCATTTATGGCAATTCCTGACATTGGATATGTTCCCTCTAGTATACAAGAACGGGTTGCTCCAATGTCTACAAGAAAATAAAAGGGTTTGCCTCCTATCATCGCATCGACCCTTGGTTCCTCTTGGGGGTCTGGTGTCAAAGGTAGTACTGAACCCATCAAGTCACCCTGTGAGCTGTCCTATTGTGGCTACAAGCTCAACCCCCTCCTACCACAGTGACACCTTCTATTCTGGGTGTCAATACTTGTCCTGTGTTTGCTTACTGCTGTGTCTGCATAGGGGCTTGTTGTGACTGCCCTTATGGCGGATTCATTTGTACTTGTTCCTGTTGTTGAACCTGCTGTACTTGTGGTGCTTGTGTCGGTTAAGATTTGTGATCTTGGGAAAATCCCCCTCTAGTCTGGGTGTTGTATGGTGGAGGGTAAACTGTCCCCTTCTGGAAAATTGGCCATGTTGTACAATTCCAACATACAGAGGAACTCTTCTGTTAGTCCATCCTTTATTATATCCTCCTTGAATAGTCTGGTTCTCATTCTGTATATTTTGAAACCCACCTTGATTATTCTTAAATACACCTCTTCTTCCTCTATAACCCATACCTCCTTGGTCCATCGGGTCTGAATTATTTCTCTGCGATGCATCCATTGATTTCTGCATTCCCAATCCTTTTCCACTTGTCATTACTGCCCCTTCTATGGCAAATATTTTCACAATCTTCTCCGAACTAATTTAGCTTCCTCGATTTTCTTATTCTCACCTTTCATCTTTTGTAATAACCAACAACGATGTACTATTGTCAACTGTAACTCAGCCCATGGCTTCGCTTCCGTCCCTACTTTTTTTTTCATCTGCCTCTGTACTGACTCAGGCAAAGGCTGTCATAGAATATGGTAAAATAATGCCACTGCCTTTTCGCAAGGCTTGAGAGCTTCAAGTTGCCATTTGTCCTGAATATCCTGAAAGTAAGCAATAGGATCTTCATCTTCCTTCATTTTACGTCTCATAATTGCAGTGTAGAGGAGGTCCCAAATAAAGCCTGCATCCCAGTCGCCCATTTTGAAGTTCCAGGAACGTTCACACCAAAATATGTGACGTATCATGAGCAAATAAACCAGCAGAGAGCCGCAGTGGGGTTCTGCCAGTGCCTATTAGAAGAGCAACACCTACTGAAGTACCGATACCCAGAAAACCATGGACAGTAAGGTATCCACTGAGGAAACCCTACCAGCAAATGAAACGAAAAGAAGATTGCCTAAGTACTGTCCCAGAAGACACCAAAAAGGCCTTAATGGAAGACGAATGGTGACATCACGAGGGCCCAGATTAACGTGCGGATAGAAGAAATGACAACCAAAAAATGACACACAGAGACGAAATGCCAGGAATAAAGATATTGTGAACCTAAAGGGGAGAATGATGTTGAAATATAAAGAAGTTCATGCTGTAAGCAAGATGAAGATATTCAACCAGTTTACACCTGTAAATATGCTTGGAACCGCAAGAAAGCTAAGGAAACAGTGCAGCTTGCTATGCTAAGTAGAAAAGTAGTGCGGCAAGTGCCATTATACATAATCTACCTCAAATGAAGTACCTTATTATAAATATGTTTCCACTTTACAAACGAAGCAGAACCAACCCAGGTTACTAAAGGCCAAATGAGCAGAGATTCATATTTAGCAAAACGAGAAGAGACGGCTGAATCGAAATTCAGCAGAGGCAACTCGTACCAGGGAAGCCAAGGTCATACCAATAGAAGCTATGAACAGTAGCTACTTTTAATTGAAACCAAAAATAGAATATCCTGCCTCTGAAGGATCGAGATAAGGCGAAGGCAGGTGGTGGGTGAAACGAAAATCTAATACGCAAATTGAGAGAAACGAGACAAAATCACAGTGTGGGAATCACGTGACCAGCCGAGTAAGAAGAAGCACGGGATCACACCTACGCTTGGCACCGGACCAAGCAGAAATGTCAGAACCTTGCCAGACAGAAGATGCAGTTTCAAGGCCAACCACAGTGAACTAATTGACACATGGCTATTAAAGTAATGATTGATTGTAACCATAATCGGAGGAAGGGCGGGTAATGAAGGGGCACCCCGCATCCTGCTGACCATTCTGCGTGCTGCTAAGCAAAGTAGAAAATTATGCATGGGGTTGGTGCCAACCCAATCACAAAGGACCAAATAATCTAGGGTCCTATAGTTAGTAGAACCAATGAGACGTCATACTTTCAGTGACGTCTACAGTAGTCGTTTTTGAAGGAAGGGCTTAGATGCCCATCTGACAGTGTTTATCCAATCCCCTCACTCAGTTACCATATACAGATATAGTACCTATAGTAAAGTTACCTTTTTCCAACCAATAAAATTGCATGTTAACTTTTGAGTGTTACACGTCAATTATGAGTTTTGAGTATAAATGTTACACCTTGTATGAAGTTCGTTGGAGTTGAAGCAGAAGGACATTTGCATCACTGCTGATATCTATGACTTACCGTTTTTTGTACTTGTCATTAAACGGGCTCCCTTTGCCAAACAATTGAGTTGTACTTATTGATTGGTGTTGGAGCAATGAATCTGCACCCCATCGATCTCAAGGGTGCAGCTATCTCGTCTTAAAGTACTCCTGAGCAAACCTCGGCTCTATGGGCCTGGCCGGGGGTCTCGGAGTACACTTGGTAGCAGAGATTGATGGTTATCGATTATCGATTATTGATTAAAATAAGAAACCCATTTACCGTCGACATAAAGTAACTCTAGGTCTTCAGCAATATCACAAGTCCTTTGCCACTCGACTGTGTAGACCATGAAGCTCCGTAACAAAGGCAGTGATCCTGAGGGTCCAGAGAGGAAAAAAAATGCGAACGGTGAGTGAATAAGACTGAGTGTTTTGGAAAAAGTGCATGCTTTAGATCAAGTAAAGGGGGGAGAGGGGAAAAACAAAATGTAGTTAGAAGTAGAGCAGAATGTATATATCTAAGGGGAAAGGACTATTGACTCGAAAAAAATTAAGTAAATAGAGAGAGGTTACCGGGGAGGACACCCGAGAAGAGAGAGGTTACCGGGGAGGACACCCGAGAAGTGAGAGGATTCGCCTTATTCCTACGCTTTTAATACGAGCGGCTAGAAGAAACGTGTATCCATAGTCCCAACTAAAGGGGAACAAATAGACTACCACAGCAATTAAAGATGCCGTGAAAGGGATATGTTTAAACTCCATGAAGGGGTAATGATTAGAGGCAGAGATACCTGTGACCAGCTGGTGTTCGTCTAGTCTGTTAAACGTCTGTCTTACATGTTGTTTTTTGTGACGTCACAAGTTGAAACATTTCCTTTGAGAAAGCTGATTTTAATTTTACGCGATTGAACAGCTAAGATATTTTCGCACATGAATCAAAGTTTTTGAGTAAAATAGGAGATATAAAATGTTGTGGAAAAAAATCGGTGTTTGGTGCTCGCTCATATTGTTGGAAGTTGTTTAAGTCACGTGAAACATTGACAAGTGTTATATAAGGAGAAAGGGAACAGATTTAAGCATGTAAGACATAACTCCATTGGCACAACTATGCAAACAGTTGCCGGAACATGCACCTAAATTCAAAAAATACATTACAGAGTGGGTTAAAGGAACCACCCACAACATGTTTATGCCATGGCCACAGTGTGGGTCCTTATCTAAAGCTGTCTTGCAACACATGTCAACATATTTGCACGCCACATTCACAGGCAAAAAGTTAGACAAACCCCTCGCTGTTCTAGAACTTTGGAAGATGTATGATCAGGGACAGGAAGAGGAGCCACCAATAGATTGGATACTTAATGCATGCACAGAAAGTGGTGAGACGCCTACTGCGCCACCCGCCCCATTCGAAACGAAGGTTCATGAAAACAAAGATGAGGTGTTATACCCACTGAGAGAACTTAAAGCAGCTACAGAGTATACTAATCCGGCATATGCGTCACCTACACAAAGTAGCGATGAAAATCAAGGGAGAGAAAAGGATAAGGATATCGCCTCCACGGTCCCAAGGGACAAGGAGAGATGCGATGATGAGAGAAGGGACCAGAAACAGAAAAGTGCATCTCTCACTAAAGAAAGAGAAGGGAAAAGATGAAAGGGAAATGAAGATAGAACTGATGAGATAGCATTCACAAAAAACGAATGGATGGGAGGGCACATTTTATTGAAACTCAATGGCAAAGGCATTGATGATGCGAAACGAAAAGAGAGGTATGGAGAAAGGGGAACAAGAAGGAATTGAGAGACGAAAGAATAAGGAAAAAAGATAGACAAAGTTGAGAACAGCTATATCGCGAAGAGCAAGAAAGACAGCTCGATCGCAGACAGAGAACAGCCAATGATCAAGACAAACAGAAGCAGCAAACGTTAGAGGAAGAGCAAAGAATACGAGAGAAGAGAATAAAGAGATGAAGGGATGAGGAAATTCGAAGGGCAGATGAATGTAGAAGTGAAAAGAAAAAGGAAGAAGATAGGGTCAGAGGAGAGGCGAGGAAGCGCAGAGAATTCGATGACAATGTAGAACAAAAGCGAAGAGAGAGAGCATGCGATCTTGAATATCTGGAGAGTGAGGTTAAAAAACCTGCTGCAGTGGTATATTGGGAAGACATTGAAGAATTCTTCCCTGCGTACAATTCAGTACCAGGAACATCTAGGGTGAAAATATCGAGGATGCTTTCGACACCAGAAGCATCGGAGAAACAATCGATAGAATATATGATGAAATGGGGTTACAACAAACACCTAAAGGGGAGGGGAAGACGAGCGCCTGGAAAGCACTCAGCTATACGACACTGAGGATGTCATCCGAAGTAGTGGGAATAGAGAACTATCCCTGGATAGACTAGAAATAAGTATGAACAAAGACGATACAAGAAGTGGCACGAGTTGGGCACAGACAATGTCTGACTGAGAAAGAGAAGAGTGCGAGGAAAAAGAGGAAGAAAGAAGGTACGAAAGACGATTTGCAAGGGAGAAAGGGATAAGGTGGTCAGGCACTAGTGAGTCTGCACCGAGGACATCAGAGTCAGCCACACAGTCAGACCGACATGAAGAAGTATCTCACGGTCATAGGGGGGTGTCATCACCGCCCTATGTGGATAGGCTAAGGACATTGCCTGGAAAGCGATGTGAGAATATTACCCCTGCAATAAACAGGAGAACAATGAGAGAAGAAAGAGAGAACTATGCATCCCAATTCCCGTTACATGAGAAGTGGGGGGGCAAGAACACTATATATTCTATGCCCACACATGAATCGAGAAAACTTGAAAAACAAGCTTCCAATGCTGACATTGGGAGCTGGAAAGTGGATACACGAGTTAGAGAAAATGACAAGAGGGAACACATTAGCTATAGGGGATATCAAGGGTCTCCTAATTGCCATACTTGGTGAGAGAGCAAACAATGTATGGACACGAGCAGGCTACCCAGGTGTGACCACAATTAACACTGCACATGATGGAGCTCCATTTAACAATTGCAGAGCCGCAGTATGGAAGGCACTATGAGTGCTTTACCCAGACACTTCCAATGTGGGAGCTATAATGATGCGTAAAATGAAGGAGTCTGAGGATCCTTTGATTTACATACAGAATTTTCAAGAAACGTGGGTATTCGAGACTTATGAATCTTGGAAAAATCTATACCTGTGTTCTACCATATATTGTGCCAAGGGCTGCAAGAGCCGGTACAGAAAAAGCTCAAGAAATTGGTAGGAATCAATGCTAAACCTTGGGTAGTAATACAGCTGACCACCGCACACTATTGCAGGCTACTGCAAGAGAAGAATTGCAAAAAGGAAGCTGCACGAAAGGGTGAGGAAGCTAAATTGGTGCAGAAGAAATTGTCAAAATATGCTCTTGAGGGAGCCATGGTAACTAGCACAGCTGAATCGAGCATGCAGCAGGTCAATAATCTGCAGCAGATTAATTAGGGCAGTACTGGGTTTTACCCCAGGGGAAGAGGATTTTACGGGAAGGGGATGGCAGAGTAATCAGGGAGGTTTTCAGAGTAATCAAGGAGGTTTCCAAAACGTGCAGAATGGCAATCGAGATATGTCAAATGGGCAAATGATACGACCACCGCCAGTATGTTGGTTGTGTGGGATGACTGAACATTCAGCGCACACATGCAGAAACCAAGGCATGATGCAAAATGGCCAAGGTATGGGAGCAGGTACAGTGAATCCACCTGCCGTTTTACAGCAGGGAGTTGCACAGAATCACACGGTCCAACAGCAAACACCAGGTGCTCAGCGAAACCCACAGCCCCAACATGTAGTGAGTTTCCCACAAGGGCAGTCCCAACAGTCACCGCTGCAATTGTCACAAACAGCGAGCTCAGGGCAGACCATGAACCCTGAATGAGGAGTAACTCTGGGAATGGGGGAAATCTGCCAGCACACTGTGGGCCAAAATGGTATATGGACTAGGACAGCTCACTGGAAACCCTGATGTGTTCTATCCTATCAGTCACACCAGACCCTCACCGGGAACCTAGGGTGGATGCCATTATAGGGGATAAGGAATATTCCTTCTTAGTTGACAAAGGTGCAACATGCTCGTGCATACGTGAAGACAGGTTTTCCTTGTCCGTTGAGGCCATAGATAGTCAGAGTTTCACAGGAGCTACAAGTCATGTTAGATAGTGAACCCAGCTATGTTTTTAGCAGAGCCCTTCACTGAAGGAGAGCCAATACATGACTGTGCAAACTATGAAGAAATCTATGACGAAGGTCCCAGGGTGAAAGAAAATGCCTTGGCAGAAGGATAAAGGGGGTCATTACGACCCAGGCGGTAATTACGCCAACTTTACCACCATGGTGTAAACTACATTTGGTGGATGGCGGATTTACCGCTCCATTCCAAGGTGAGTGGGGCGGTAAATCCCCATTTCCCATTTTCCCTTCCCCATTCCCATTTTTGCCCCATAGGGCATAATCGAGTGGGGAAGGCGCTAATTACCCCACCGTAAATTACGGTGGCATAATTAGCATCATGGCGGGTTAGCACCATGGATTTTAACGGCTGCTAAAATCGGAATCAGGCGTTAAGGGTTAACGACGGCGTTAACCCTTAACGCCTGAGTTGTAATGAGGCCCAAAGTGTCTTTATTGACGGTTCTTCGAGAATCGATCAAAGTTACGGACAAAGATATACAGGCGTTGCTGTGATGAAGCACACAGCAAATAGAGAATTCCGAGTACTTATTAGTGCGCGAATACCATCACATTATTCAGCGCAGGCTACAGAATTATTGGCGTTGATACTCGCCATTGAGACTCACGCAGACAGGTAGTAACGGTGTACAGTGATTCTGCCTATGTGACATCGACAATACATGCAGGCTTAGCGCGCTGGAAAAGGAGGGGCTAACTCTGAGCTGATGGCACACCAGTGCAGCATGCAGCCTTGTTGGACAGGCTGATTAAGGCACTACAGCTCCCAGTGGGCATAGCGGTCGTGAAATGCACCACCCACACGAAAGGGGCAGATTTTATCTCACACGGAAATCAAGCAGCAGACACGGAAGCCAAGCATGTGGCATCCAAAGGTGAGATGATCATGGAAGTGGAAGTCATCCATACCAATGAGAGAATGATGGTTGCACGAACGACACCTGAAGGTTATAACAATCTTGGGCAAACACTATTGATGGAACTCCAAAGGGAGGCACCACAGGAAGAGAAGAATCTTTGGAAACGACAAGGGTGTTCTTTAAACCCCTCTGACAGCTTGTGGCAACAAGACAGCATTGGTAAACCAGCGATGCCTGTAGCCCTATTAAAAATAGCACTGGAGCAGTTACATTATCCGGCACACATGACAAAAGAAAATTTAGCAGCAACACTCGCAGAAGACTGGTTCATACCGAATTTAACCGAGCATGTTGCATTCTTTATAGTAAACTGTATAATCTGCCAACAATTCACAGCTGGACACACATTAAAGGTAATGAGAGGAGAGGAGTCACCCTAAGGCCAAATGGGCATTTTCAGCACTTGTTTTATGTCAACATGATTCAAGTATGTAACGGGTACAGATACTTAATTGTTGTGGTGTGTCCATTCTCTAGATGGATTGAGGCAGGTCCCTGGCCACATTTTTAGTGAGAGAAGTGTTCCCCAGGTGTGGGGTGTGTGAGGTCATGAGATCAGATAACGGAGCTCACTTTGTAAACGAGATATTCAAACAGATTAGCTTGGTATAAAGCACAAGTTCTCGTTAGCGTATCATCCGTAAGGTAACAGTATCTGTGAGAAGCTCAACGGCTTATTAAAGGAGAGGATAGCCAAGTTGAAGCTTACTCTAAGAAAGGGATGGTTGCACTGCCTTCCTTTGGCATTATATGAACATCGGTAACATCCCGGTTCTGACCATCATCTTACACAGCACGAGATACTCCTGTGACACCCCGAGCTAGATGTGATGCCCAGTCTACAGGAGAAATTTTAGGGTCTTAAATGCAAAATTACTTGAATTGCATGACATCTTGCCTTACTGTCATTTTAGACCAGCTGCAGCGACGACGAAAGGGGTGCAGGGCAGCACGGAACACAGAAGGAGATACTACTACAGACACAGCACAGGGACTTTGTGTACCATCCGTTTTTCCTGGAGATACCGTCTTTGTAAGGAACCATATGAGGAAAAAGTGGGATGAGCCAAGATTTAACGGCCCCTTCATAATAGAGGACTGCACTCCATCTGCAGTAAAACTACAAGGCAGGAGTGCTTGGATTTTTCTGGGCAATATCAAACCCTACATCGGAGAAGGCACCCTGCCTGCACCCCAACGAGAGGAGTATTAGCGACAGAGAAGAACCACAGCACGTGCAGATGAGATCCATGGCGCAGAAAAAGATACATGACCAGCCAGACATAAAGAACTTTTGTAAATTTGTGGCTTAAATTGGACACATCCTCTAAGCAAAAAGGGGATAAGGACATAAAAACGGACACTCTGTGCATCATAGTTGCAGGGTGAAGAAGAAAACTGCACTTATTAGCCACAATATAATCTGTTGACTTTAAAACTCGGACTGAGGCACACTTAAAGCCTTGATAAGAAAAGGCTATGCCACATTTTGATCGAGGACACATAAATTGGAAGAAAATACAGTATCCAGACTCACTCCACACTGAGACCATGTTCGAAATCACTTATTGTCTCCCGCAGTAGCGACATCACTAAAGATGTGGTGATATACTTTAATCTAGTGCTAAGATTATACCTGTCATTGGTGAGGAGATTCACCAGTTTTACTGACTCTTCAAGATCCCAAAAACGAAAATACAATAAGAAGGTTGCTTACTGCAATTACCAAACAATTCCTCTTTCTTACTGAATACAGTGAGGAGAAACCAATGTCTCAAGCAGAGAAGGAAATAAATGAGCTTGTCAATACATTGTTCTTTCGCACAATCGAAGACTGTTCAAATCTTGTCGGAAGAACGACAAACACACTCACATTTCTGTGAGATCCAGCGAATACAGAACATCTAAGCCAACTCCTAAATAAAATTGCGATCTTAGTTGCACTCCATGCGAACGGACAGTGCAGACATTGTTTACATTGAAGAGAAAGCACACAATTCTGAAACTCAGCAAGACAGGACAGATGTCCCTGTCAATAGAAGACAGCAGATTGGCTCATACCTCGTCTAGTCACTGACTTTCCAGAGCTAGTGGGGAGACTGACCAATGTTAAGGTCCTCACATTCATCAGAGTTCCAGCTAATGTTGCACAGATAGGCCTGCTCTTGCATGGAATCGTATGACAAATAGAACTGTCTAACCATCAACAGAACTATCTGAGGAGATTCTAAAAGCTTTCGGCTGAGGGAAAGATTGAGGAAGCAGTGTCAAGGGTTTCACATTCTTCCATTTGTTGTTATTTTGCCTCTATTCTTCACCCTGACCATGATATAAAATGTCTTCGGGACTGAAGAAAATCCGAGGAGTGGACTCGGAGCTGACCTACTTTGAACATGCACGGTAAAAGGACCTGCCGAAGTGTTATTTGATTTGATTTTTCTCATAGTTTAGCGAAGGAACTGTATCCTGAAATAAGAGACAATTTGCGCACGCAAGAGTGGGGACACTTGTAGGACACCTGAACCGCTTAAACACAGAATCCGACAGACAATATTGTCTAAAGAAGGATAGTAAAAAGTAGACATTTTGCAAATGATCAATATGGGGATCCAGAGAAGCAATCTTGTCCTCCCACAGGAGAAGAGACATCCACGTTTCCCTGGAAGTAAATGCTGCTGCCTGACCTACAGGGGCATCATTTATTGGTGTATCATATTCATCATTGTTTTACTGTCATTACCGATCAGAACTGCATTTTTTATTGGTGCACAAAGTGTTCCAATTCCAGTGCACCCACCTAATGATGCACCCACAAAACCCACAAATGCACCCAGACCTTACATAGTCATTTCGGTCCCTAGAAGATCTGATGGTGGAATGAATGAGCTTGAAATGGATGTGATTAGCAATGACACACACACACTTGTGGTAACAAACAAATAGAAAGGCCGGAGACAGGGTCGACAAAGAGTAAATGAAGAAAGATTACTGACAACCACACACATGCAAACACTGAATGCACACGCAACAGGCCTAGTGTCAATGACTGCAGAACCACAATTCAAAGCCTCAGAGAAGAAATGACTGCCTATTATGGAAAATGTCACTACAAGTAAAATAAAGAGCCAAATGAAGAAAGCAGACATAGTGGAAAGACTATAGGAGCTGAAGAAGAAACCCACAGAGACAGCAGTGACAAACATATATGTTCCAACGAAAGGGACAAGTGCAAGTTCCACAGTACAGCCATATTGTATTGTATTGTTTATTTATTTATAGAGTGCGCCTGGCCGTTAAGCAACTGGGTGCTTGCAGTGAAATAAATCTTGGGTTACAGGTATATGAATACGTTACAATTCTTAGGTTACAGGATCATATATTATAGTTGCATTACATTTCTTAGGTTACAGTATCATATATTACAGGCTCATATGTCGAGCATTACTTACAAGGCATTTTTACTTACAAGAGAGATATGTTACATTTTATCAGAATCTTTTATGTAGCACTGTCGGATGACTTACGGTATAGATAAGTAAGATGTTTGCAATGAATATATATAGTATTTGGTATAGTTGGGGCATTTAGCGGTCATTATTTTTAAGCCAGAGTTTAGCGTTGGCTGTGAACACATGGAAGGAGGGGGTGGCTCTAAGTGCATCTGGGATGGAGTTCCAGAGCTGCGCTGCTTGAACCGGGAAGCTAGACCCACCAGTTCTTTTCAGTTTAAAGTTAGGGACTTTGATGCTATTTGAGAGGGCTTTTCTGATAGGACTTTCAGAAGTATGCTTTGTGAATTTTTCTGACAGTTATGCAGGAGCTTTGTTGTTCAGTTATGTGTAATGTTCAGGGTTTTGAGTTTGATACAGTCATTGATGGCCAGCCAGTTGGCGGCTCTTCTGTGGGTAGAAACGTGTTGTCCTTTGGGTATGCCTAGGGCTGTTCTGAGAGCATTGTTCTGCAGGGTTTGGAGTTTGTTAGTGTTATGTTTACTGGTGCCTAGGTACAGTGCATTGCAGTAATCTAATTTGGAGAGGATGAGGGCTTGCGCAATGGTGGTGCAGCTATCTGTGGAAAGGTATGGTTTGCAAGCATGGATGAGTTTGCAAGTGTAGCTGGTTGCTGAGGCTGTAGCATTTACTTGCTTGTCGAGGGTGAGAGCTGAGTCTAGGTAGTAGCCTAAGGTTTTTACTTCTTTAGCTACCTTTATTTTGATGTCATGGATCGTGATGGAATTGTAACGCTGGGGTAGTTTGTTCAGTTTACTGGTAGAACCAATGATTAAGAGCTCGGTCTTATCGTCGTTAAGACATAGGCCATGAGTGGCCATCCAGGTTTGGATGATTTGGTAAATTGTGTTTATGAGTCTGGTGTCTTTTTCATAGTCACCTTGGATTGGGATAAGGATTTGGGTGTCATCGGCGTAATTGGTATATGAGACCCCAAGCTTGTCCAATATATCAACGAGAGACTTTGTAAAAATATTGTATAGCGTGGGGGAAACACATGATCCTTGAGGGACTCCCAGGTGATGGGGACTGGATCCGCTGCTGATGAAGGAGAGAAGACTCTTATGGTTATCTGGTCCAGGAATGAATTTATCCATGCCGTGGCTTTTGTGGAGAAGTTGGCTGCCGATTTGAGGTGATTGCACAGTACCTTGTGATCTACCAGGACGAAAGCAGCTGATAGGTCTAGGAGTAGGAGAATAGACACATCTCCTCTGTCTTTACGCTCGTCTAGCTGGTTTTTAAGATCAAGGAGAGCCGTTTCGGTTCCATGTCTTGGCCTAAATCCAGATTGTCTTGACCCTAGTAGATTGTTGCTCTCCAGATAATCTTGGATCTGAAGGTATGCAGCTTTATCTAAGATTTTAAAGAGGAACGGAACAGTTGTTATTGGCCTGTAGTTTGTTGGGACGTTGGGGTCCAGGTTAACTTTTTTTAGTAGAGGTAGTATCCATGCGTCTTTAAGGTTTGTTGGCACAGAGCATGATTTAAATGAGGAGTTAATGAATGATGTGATGAAGGGGGCTAGTTCATGTGCAGCCTCTTTAATAATTGGGGCTGGACAGGTAACCCTGAGGCATCGGGACGGTTTCAAGGACCAGATGATGTTCTTAGTTTCTGCAGTAGAGATGGCTCTAAAGCTAAATTGGTTAGGGGGTTTAGTTTGGTTAGTGGCAAGTTCCTGGAGGATGGTTTCTTGCGTAGAGAGGGGGATGTTGTGGAGGGTGGATTTTTTAGCTCGTATTTTGTCTTGTAGCATTGTGATTTTGTTGCATGGGGCTTTTTGAATGTTAGTGCACCAGACTTTGTCTTTGGTGCAAGAGTCTATGGGTGCAATTGGGGATTCTAATTCTCTCAGAATGGAGAAAATATCCCTAGTGTTTGAATTGGCTTTTTTGATTCTGTCATTGAAGGTCTCTTTTTTAGCCTGAATGATTTGTTTTTTGTAGCTGTTAGAGAGGGCAGTGAGAAGGTCTTTGTTGTGGGAGGAGGGTTTTTTTCTCCAGCAGGCTTCTGCATGTCGTTTCTCTTTGCGTAAGGCTTTTAGCGCAGGGGTGAACCAAGTGTTCAGATGGGCAATAGGTTTTGATTTAGAGGGTTTCATCGGCGCAATGGCGTTGATCGCTGAATTGATGTTGTTATTGTACAGGTCGACTAGATCGTTAGGGTTAGAGAACTGGCTGGAGTGATTAGTGATGGGTTGGAGTAGGGGGAGAAGATTAGCAAGTGTTATTTTTTTTTGCAACGGGTGAAGGCAGGTGGAGCATGAAGTTTGGTAGATTTAGGTTGTGGGAGGTCTGAGATAGTCAAAGAGATCAGATGGTGATCTGTCCAGATACAGGGTTCAATTGCTGTTATGAGGGAGGTGCAATTGATGTCTGCGACCCAGTCCAGTGTGCAGCCTTTAGAATGAGTAGGGCTGTTATTTCGAATAGTGAGGCCTGCTTCCTCAATAGTGTTAGCTATAGTGGAGGCATTAGAATCTTTTGGGTCTTTGTAGCCTAAGTTGAAATCGCTTAATAGGATGATTTGTGTTCCCGGTTTGGCATGAGTATTTAGTAGGGTGGTTAAGTCCTCTTCAAAGGTGCCTAGTGGACCAGGGGGTCTGTAGATCAGGTGTATTGTGACCAATGTCAGGGTGGATGAGATAGGCATTTATAACCAGCAGGAAAAAGATGTATCAGGACAAGGAAAGAACTGCCAAACTTTTGTCTACTCAAATGGCCCAGATGAGGAAGCCTTCACCATGGATCAGGATACCTGAGAACCCTCCAGCAAGAAGGAGCCATACAGATGCATTCAGGGATGTAGTGATAGCAAATTACAGGAAAACACTAAGAATCAAGAGAAGCATGCAAGGAGATGACAACGAACTAAACAACTACCTGGATAGCACAGCACATCTGAGAAACATTTGGTACCATCACATGAAAGAAGTTGAAAGATGAAATTCAGGAGGAGAATGCTTTCTTTGTGCACTCCTACCATACAGCATGGGGAAGTCCAAGATTTTCGTAGCTGTAGAAATCAATGTCCAGACAGCACACAGTCTATCACAAGTAGCAATGTGCAAGGCCAGAGGCCAGTTCATGATGCCTCACTGATATGGGCAACTGAAACAGCCTATCCTGATGAAGATGGTTATGTTCAAGACATAAAAACAAGAAACAGAGCTCATACTAGGAACCATGTAATCCGATATGAGAAACCTGGAGTGAAAGGAGCAGGAATCAGATGGGAAGTAAATCAGAAGCTAAATGTCCAAGGAAAAACTCCAGAAGAGGCTCAAAGTTGGAAAAACAGAGGCCAAATGCAGAATTGGGGAACAACGCTTTCACCAGATGGATGGGAAAGGAGTAATATTTGCAGAGCATGGATGGTCCTCGGAGCCTGCAAAGAAGCAATTGGAAATTCATAAAGGCTATGTAAGCCACTATGGCCACAGCTCTCAAAACTACAGACATGGGTCGAAGACAGAGGAGGACCTTTGCAGATAGTGCCAGTAGAAAACTAAAAATTGTGCTTCAGGAATAATGGCACGAGAAAGATGGGAGAGAATCAGAACTGTGGATGGTTCATGGCACTGCCGTAATTATGGATCATAATTTGGGCATGTGGATCTAAAGCTTACATCAGACTGCCAAGAGACTGAGGAGGTATTTACACAAGAGTGAATGTCCAGGTTCCAGCATTAGTGATCCCAAAAAGTGACTTGAATATTGACAGTTTCCCGAAAGCAGATGCTCACCTGAGAAAAAGGAGATCTGTGGAACTGATAACTCGATTAAAAAGGGAAAATTACTTCTCTGCCAAATCTGAAGAAGCATTTCATGCAATCCCATATGAAACAGAATGTTTAGCCTCACCTCATAAGTGTTGCAAAAATCCTCATGCCAAGATTCCAAGATGGAGCAAATACCAAATGGTTACAGATAACCAGATGGGAGTTACTGCAAACCATCAACACAACCATAAAAGGATTCAATGCAATCAAGGAAGAGCTAAGAGCCATCCGACTGATGACTCTCCAGAACAGATATGTCCTTGACATGATCACAGCTATGGATGGAGGAGTGTGTGCAAAAATCGGAGAATCATGTTGCACATTTATACCTTCTCACGATGAGGAAAATGGAACTTTAACAGAAGCCATAGGTATGCTGACAAAACTACAGAACCTGATGATCGATGAAACTGACGAAGTTGATGATGACAGCTGGTTTGGATCACAATTCTCATGGCTCCACAGTGGATGGCAGACACATACAAGTTCTTGTGAGCCCTGCTAGTGATGATACTGCTAGGGTTTTGTGTTATCAAGATAATAATCTCTCAATGTCAGAAGACTGCGAAAAAGGCCATAGGAATGAAGATCATGATTGACGTCAAGCCAGGATGGAAGCCCAAAGACCTAACTGATGAAGAAATAAGAGACTTTGTGAAGGCCAACATTCAAGCACCAGAAGGAACAACATTTCTCTATGCCAGGAAGCACAGAAATGATGTGGGAAGATGGGTTTATTGCAGCACAAATGGACAATGGCAACGGATGACATGGAATAAGGATGAACATGTAAGGACAGCACAAAGCCTGAAAGGAGTAATACAAATCTGGACTCCAAAGAGACACTTCTTCAAACCTTCATGTACAGATCTGGAGGACAAAGAAGGGATGAACCCAGGCAGTGGATTGAAAATGAATACAGAAGAACCAAGTAAGTGAAAGTGGTTGATGAATTGCCCAGAGGGGGTAGTATAGAGGAGGTCCCAAATAAAGCCTGCATCCCAGTCACCCATTTTGAAGTTCCAGGAACATTCTCACCAAAATATGTGACGTACGATGAGCAAATAAACCAGCATAGAGCTACAGTGGGGCTCTGCCCAGTGGCCTATTAGAAGAGCAACACCTACTGAAGTACCGATACCCAGAAAACCATGGACAGTAAGGTATCCATTGAGGAAACCCTACCAGCAAATTAAACGAAATGAATATTGCCTAAGTACTGTCCCGTAAGAAACCAAAAAGGCCTTAATGGAAGATGAATGGTGACGCCACGAGGGCCCGGACTAATGTGCGGATAGAAGAAATGAAAAGAAAAAAATTACACACAGAGACGAAATACCATGAATAAAGATATTGTGAACCTAAAGGGGGGAATGAGGTTGAAATACAAAGAAGCTCAAGCTGTAAGCGAGATGAAGATATTCAACCAGTTTACACCTGTAAATGTGCTTGGAACTGCAAGAAAGCTAAGGAAACAGTGCGGCTTTCCAGGCTAAGGAGAAAAGTAGTGCGGCAAGCACCATTACACATAATCTACCTCAAACGAAGTACCTTATTATAAATATGTTTGCACTTTACAAACGAAGCAGAACCAACACAGGTTACTAAAGGCCAAATGAGCAGAGATTTATGTTTAGCAAAACGAGAAGAGATGGCTGAATCGAAACTCGGCAGAGGCAACTCGTACCAGGGAAGCCAAGGTCATACCAATAGAAGCTCTGAACAGTAGCTACTTTCAATTGAAACCAAGAACAGAATATCCTGCCTCTGAAGGATTGAGATAAGAAGCCAAAGGCAGGTGGTGGGTGAAACGAAAATCAAATACACAAATTGAGAGAAATGAGACAAATTCACGGTGTCCGAATCATGTGACCAGCCGAGCAAGAAGAAGCATGGGTTCACACCTATGCTTGGCACCGGACCAAGTAGAGATATCAGAACCTTTCCAGACAGAAGATGCAGTTTCGAGGCCAACCGCAGTGAACTAATTGACACATGGCTATGAAAGAAATGATTGATTGTAACCATAATCGGAGGAAGGCAGGGTATCGAAGGGGCACCCCACACCTGGCTGACCGTTCTGGGTTAGTAGACCAAATGAGACGTCATACTTTCAGTGAGGTCTACAGTAGTCGTTTTTGAAGGAAGGGCTTAAATGCCCACCTGACAGTGTTTACCCAATCCCCTCACTCTGTTACCATATACAGATATAGTACCTAAAGTAAAGTTACCTTTTTCCAACCAATAGAATTGCATATTAACTTTTGAGTGTTGCACATCAATTATGAAGAGTTTTGAGTATAAATGTTACAACTTGTATGAAGTTTATTGGCGTTGAAGTGAGAAGGACGATCGCATCACTGCTGATATCCATGACTCCCCCTTTTCTATACTTGTCATTAAACTGACTCCCCTTGCCAAACCATTGAGTTGTCCTTATTGATTGGTGTTGGAGTAATGAATCTGCACCCCCAACCATCTCAAGGGTGCAGCTATCTCGTCTTAAAGTACTTCTGAGCAAGCCTCGGCTCTATGGGCCGGCTGGTGGTCTCGGAGTACAACACCCATATCAAATATATCAGGATACTGCACCCTGAGAGCCCTTCAAACGTCTGCTTTACTATTATTAAATGGCGCTACATCGTGCGCTGTATTTTATGAAGTTACGCTTGAATATCCCACTCTTCCCCAAACATCATCAACTTTCTCCCCAAGAATAGCTTCTAGGAGAACTTGTATGTCCCCTATGGCCAACATATTTCCTCCTGTCATTTTCTCTAAGTAGTATATCCATTTCACAGCCCCCAAAGTCAAACTAGGGAGCTTACATGTTAAGTTATCCTTATCCATCGGTGGCCATGGAATGTATTGCGGTCTTGCTCCCCCTTTTCTAGCAAAGGAAACTGCGTAAACCCTGTCCCACTTATAGTATATCCATGGCAGGAGTCATCATCCATATCTGTCTCCTTGTCGGTAATGACCTTAACCTGCTTACATATGGTGGCAATCTCCTTTCTCACTATGTGATCATCCTCGGGGAAGCTCAGGATATGCTATGGGATCTGGAGTTCTATCTTTAGGTTGTTCCAGATATGACCATCTCACTTCCTTATCCATTTGTCCATTTGGGGGCTTCCTTCAGGGGCACACGCACCTCCTCCTTCTGTGACAAGACCAGACTCTCTTTCCTCGTCTGACATGTCTACGCCCTAACTAGTGTGACTGTTATCCCCCTCACCTTTGTCTAAGTTCAGTCTGCTCAAATAAAATGCCCCGCGTTCATCGCTGAACAGGTTTGGTTTCCCTCCTCACTTCGTGATTGAGGTACTGGGGAGCGATCATCGTTCCCTCAAGTTCCATACTCGCTATCTCGTCTTAATTGTCAATAGACCTTATTGATCCTTTCTCCAATGCTCTCTGCATCAAATCTTTCTTCTCCTAGCAGTACTCTACATACTGTTGGCGTTACATCCTTTATCGGAAAAATCTCCTCTACACTGTCCCATCATATTTCTGTGCTCTGCCTCATCTGTTCTTCACGAATGAGAATGGCATCAAAACCTTGCTGTCTCCTCTTTTGTTCTATTTCTTTATCTACTTCCCTTTGCTGTCTCGCATCTGTTCTAATTCTTTCTTTCCCTTCCCTTCGTTCTTCTCCTCTCCTTACTTCTTCCCTTCTTTCCTCTTCTTCTCCTCATCTCTGTAATGTTTTTTCTGTTAATCTTTGTGCTTCTTCCTGTTCTCTCTTTCTTTCCTTTCTATCCCTTTCTTCTATCGCTCTTTGTCTATTGTCATACTGTCTCTGTTCTTCTGCATTTTCTTCAATTTTCTTTTGTACTTCCTGATATATCTGTTCTTGTCACTCCCTGCTTTTCCTTTTCTGCTCATCCTCTTTTAGTCTTTTCTCTCCTTCCTTATCCTTTCTTTCTTGTTCTTCCTTATCTTCCCTTTGCCTAACTTCCTCAATACTTTTTCCATCTATCTTGAGTAATATTTGTGCACCCATCCATTCATTTTGCACTAGCACTGCCTCGTAAGCCTTATCCTTTTCTCCTTTCCATCTCGTAACCTCCCTGTCTATTTCTGTTGACAAATTTAACCGCTCACTTCTATCTCTTCTGTAGCAATATTCTGTGCCTCAAGCAAGGTAAGGGGAGCTGATGGCTCAACACCTTCTCCCCTAAACTGATTAAGCATCCACTCATCAGGTGATGGGTCTTCTTTTTCCACTCGATACATCTTCCAGAGCTCTAAGATCGCTTATCTTTTCTCTAATTTCTTCCCTGTGTACGCAGCGTACAAGTATGGGGTCATGTGTTGCAATACCACTATTGGCAATGATCCCCCTTATGGCCACAGCATAAACATTTTATCTTCTGTGTCCTTTACCCATTCCGCACTATACTGTTTGAGCTTGGGCATATGCTTTGGCAGTGT